>NC_079226.1:33231058-33528558 GCF_029633865.1 Lampris incognitus
GATTCAACCCAGCTATCCTCATGTTGGTAGGCAACGGAATAGACCGCTATGTTACCCGGACTCAGTTGATAAATCCATCCATCCATCCATTATCTGAACTGCTTATCCTGCTCTCAGGTTCGCGGGGATGCTGGAGCCTATCCCAGCAGTCAGTTAATAAAGTTGTAGAAAAATTGAAAAGTGAAGGAAATCGCACAATGTCCCTTTCTGTGGTTCAGTGGGAATTGCTCTGTTATTTCATTTATCTTTCTCTGAAAAATGGTGCAGGTTGAGATTCTGATTCTCAGTTGTCTATCATTAACCCTTCAGACAGCTGAAAGGTGTTGTGGAGAACCTGGTGTCTTGTCAGCGCCAGCGAAGCCAAGTCCAGGACCGTTTGGCGGCACTCCAGAAACAAGTGGCCGGCCTGCCCCGTCTCTTTGCCTGGCCGGGCCTGGGGGACCGGAGACAGGCCGTAGAGGAGGTTCGAGCCCTCCTGGACAGCACCAGAGCCTTGGCGCCTATCTTTTCAGCTCTCCGCACACAGGTACAGTGCCCTTTGGATAAACACACAATTCACACACATTTCAAGATCTCTTTAATAATTATATTGCTTATTTGTGGTATGAAGTGGAGTTTAGTTAACCAGTCTCCACGTTTTATCACAAACAGCAGGGTATACCATGTTGACATCAGTATATACTGTATACAGTTATTCTGTATACCATATAGACATCAGTTTATATCATATTGATTTTTCCTCAGTGGGTTTTTTAGTTTTATTGTTGTATTTTTTTTAAATTTTTTTTGCTGTTGTTTCCTTTTGTTCAGAAGTTCTTTGGGATTTTCTAAACCATTGGTATATTTGGACGTGTCTGTTGTTAATCTAAATTTACATGTTTAATCGAGGAAAAGTCCCAAAAAAAAATACCAAAATAGAAACAGAGACTATCTTGGGAGAGTAGAGTAGCTCACAAAATCATTTGGGGTCGACTAACATATTTATTCTAAAAAGTTGGTCCTCAGAGAAAACGTATGACAGCCACTATGCTCTCTCTAATTTAAACCTCCAGGGTTTGGAGCTTTTTCAGACCACTCAGGATCCAGCATGGACAGACCCGGGTTGGGCTGCAATGGAGGAATCCATCCCTGCTCTGCTCAAAGAGCTCACGGTGAGTTAACCTGTTTGTGATAACAGGAAAACGGCTACCCCGCATAAAAAAAGGCTAGTGAAAATCATTTAGTTCATGCTATTATTTTTAACTATCAAAGTATTGCTTTCCCTCTATCGTATAATGCCTTATAACACTGCTATGAAGTGTTGTGCAAATATGACTCTTCTTCTTCTCTTATATTCACTCTTTACCTCTTCCTCCTTCATAATCATATAGTTTATTATCCCCTCCAGCCTGGAGGGGATTATGTGTTTGGTCATTTGTTTGTGTGTGTGTGTGTGTGTGTCTGTGTCTGTGTCTGTGTGTCTGTGTCTGTGTGTCTATGTATGTCTGCATGTGTATTCGTTTGCGGCTAATCTCGCAAACTACTGAACCTGTCAGCCTAAAATTTTTGTGCACAGTTATGACTGTATGATGAAGAATCCCTCGTGGTTTAGTTATTCAAAACCTTCAAAAAAAGTTTGTTCTCGCTATCTCTGCTCCCTCCCTTCATTACTCTCTAGCTCGCTCGACCAACACTGCTCTCCATCGCTGCCCCATCTAAGTCAACCGTATGAATGTGCCACTCACGTCTACAGTTGAGTCAGATCGGGCAGCGACAGTGTCCAACCCAAAACATTATGTATTCGGGTATGACTCTTGAAAGTAAACGAGAAGTCGTATTTCGCAAGCCAGCAAATCATTCACTGCTGATCTCAGCACAGGAGAACTGGAGGAACACTGGATGAACCAAAAATAATTCACCTTATTCACCTCGCCGCCACGCGGAAGTGCCATAGTCTCCAATGTTAAAACTCTGATACAAAACTACAATTTCAAGAGTAGGATTCATCACAGTCACAGCTGGAAACCACCTCAGTAGCTACAATAAAATGTCTCCCATGGCTGAGCTATGTTTTCTTACCGTTGTTTTATGAACGAGTCAATCAGCAGAGCAGCTATTTGCCTTCATTCATTTATAATCATGAAATCCTTGACGGTTAATTTGAAGTCTTAATAAGGGCTTTGAAATTATTATAGCCTGATGTTATTTAATATTAGACTTGCTCGCATTCATGCGAGGGTCCACCTTGGAGGCTGCAGATACACAGACTGACAGGGAAAACGTTTGAGCGCTGCATATCAACAACTTTTTTTCCCCATATTTCCCATTCAATCGACTTGGATGCAGGCAGGAGAAACACTGGTTTTCCTGTCCTTGTGTGTGTGTTTCCCTTCCCCCGGTAGCCGAAAAAAGGGTTTGTCTCCAAGTTTGAATACCAAGGGGAGATACGTACGCCTGGTAGAGATCTGCACTCCACGTAGTGCACTCCTCTAGTTGTATGTGATGTGATTATGCTTCGCATATCACGAAGAAGGAGGCTGTGGCGCATATCAGCTTGGTTAAACCATAGGACATTTTCTTTAGACAGGAAAAGAGAAATTCCGAATACAACATATGGAGCTTAAACACTGTAGTTATAACAGCACAGTACTCAAATACAAAACAATAATCACATGGATGCACACAGATGAACCCACATAATAACCCATGCAAAATACACATAGGCAACAAGGTAGAACGGTGAATACACTGGGTATATTTTTCCATGCTGGTTTTGTGGACGGATGGGTGTGTGGTGCAATAAAAAAGAACAACTTTTGTATCTGTTCAATCAAAACAGAGTATTCAATAACCCATTTACTCATTATATATGAAGATTTTCTCATTTGTGTGCCCTTATAAGATCCACGTCCATATTCACCAGTGTGTCAGAACAGCAAGCCTGGGTAGGTAGGGTCTCAGTGTGTTGCTCATTGTTGCTGTGGCAGGGGTCAATTGTAGGGGGGATGCAAAGGGGATGCCATCCCCCCCATTAAACAAACTGCTAAAAAAAACCTGTTGTCAAATTGCCATCTCCCCTATCTATCCCCTTTGGGTTTACGCCGCTGTGTGATACTATATCTTAATCAAGGAACGTTACTACATAGAAACCAATAAAAAATCTGTATCAATATTTGAATTCTATCCATATTAGAGACTTGTACACCAAAGACAGTCTTTTCTGGGTTCTCAAATAGTTTTTATATATACTTGATGTAACAAAATCTTTCCAATTTAAGAATATGTTGGTCGATGGCTGCAGTTTTAAAGGTGATTGTGGGTTTTTTTGAAACCTTTGCCACCTCTACCCACCACCCACCAGACTCCACCATCCCCCTTAGAAGTTTTTCACAAATCAGCGACTACCTGTAGGGGATTGAACCAGCAGTGACCCAGTAACTATGTTAGGTAGATTAGGTTTGCAGCATGGTGGTGCAGTGGTTAGCGCTGTCGCCTCACAGCAAGAAGGTGCTGGGATCGAACCCCAGGGTTGTCCAACCTTGGGGGTCATCCCAGGTCGTGCTCTGTGTGGAGTTTGCATGTTCTCCCCATGTCTGGGGTGGGTTTCCTCCGGGTGGTCCGGTTTCCCCCGCCATCAAAAAAGACATGCATGTTAGGGTTAGTACTCCTGTCTGTGCCCTTGACCGAGGCATGGCAAGAAATAGCTGGAGTTGGTCCCCGGGTGCTGCACGGCGGCTGCCCACTGCTCCTAGCTACACAGCTAGGATGGGTTAAATGCAGAGCGTAATTTCCCTACGGGGAACAATAAAGTATCTCAAAAAAAAAAAGATTACCATGCAGTCTAACTAGCAGTCCATGCCCATGCTGTTGTTGTTGTTATTCTTACAGGAGGCCGGTGCCAGCTTTGAGATGGGCATCCTAACTGAGCGGCAGTGTGCTCAGCTGATAGAGCAGCATGGAGCTGCTCAGGATTGGCTCAGAGAGCAGGTTAAAGGACTAGGAACCTCTCCAGCAGACAGACAGGGTCTGCACAACACTGTCAACACGCTAAAGGTCAGATAAACAAACACACACACACACACACACACACGTCAATCTTGATTTATGACAAAAGTTGATCATTGACAGCTGCACCTGTTTGTCCTCATTGAAAAATAGATATTACACTACAGTGATGTGAAGAAATCACTCCAGTCATGACTAACCCACATAGTTCAAAGCCATCTGAGATACCATTGTGTATATAGTGCCCACACTTTTTAAATTGAGACAGATAATGTTAAGACTAGAGAGGAGATGTGGCACTATTAATAAAATTCATGATAAAAACCCTGTTATCAGCCTTCAGGGATGTCAACGAAACAGGGATGATTTCATGTGTGGGTAGCGAGGGAGAATGAGTATGTTGGATAGTTCAAGAGAAAATACGTTAAATAAAGGTTTCAATTAATGAACATTGTCAAACTTGTTTTTGGCTTCCAACTCAACTGACTATCCAATAATTTCAGATTTTAATTGCTTATTTCTCCTCCTCGGACGCCGGACCAGGCCTTGCTCCAGACAGTAGGCAGGGAGGAGAGGGAGATGCGGGAGCTGGACTCAGTCAGAGACAGCCTGCTGAGCTTCTGCACCCCTGGAGGTCGAGACGCCCTAACCCTGGAGGTCAGCCACCTCCACGAGCTCCTTGCATCCTCAGAGAGGGAGGTGAGGGATCGTCTGGCAGACTGTGGGGCCACGTTGGAGGAGCTGGACGGGCAGCTGGCCAGGAGGGCCCAGGGGCTGAGGGAGAGAGCAGCAGCCCTGCAGTGGGAGCTCCGTTCTCTGGACCAGGCGCTCAGCTTCAGTGAACCGCAGAACAATGTAGCCCAGCTGCAGCAGCACTGGCACAGCCTCAAGGTCATTAGTCAAGCCAAACTTTATTTAAAGCTGAAAATCTGTGAGTTCCTCGATCTGTTCCTTCTGTTTGGCAGCAAGGACAACAAACAAGGTGCAGCAGCCATTGCAGATTGTGTGCCACCAGGTCAGCAGTAAAACCAGTTCCCACCAGTGTAAAAATGGTATCCTCTGACCAAAGTTAACACAGGCAATCTAATGTATTGCAAAATACATCAAAAAACTATATGGGAACACTGCTCTGCTGTTATATTGATCGTAGAATTGGTAGATTACCTTTCCAATAGAAGCATCACCACGCTGTCACTGCATTTCAAATCTTTCCCTGTTTGAGTAGAAACATGTTTGCAGGGCATCCGGGTAGTGTAGTGGTCTATTCCATTGCCTACCAACACAGGGATCATTGGTTCGAATCTCCGTGTTACCTCCGGCTTGGTTGGGTGTCCCTACAGACACAATTGGCTGTGCCTGTGGGCGGGAAGCCGGATGTGGGTATGTGTCCTGGTCACTGCACTAGTGCCTCCTCTGGTCGAATCAGGGCACCTATTTGGGGGCTGGGGGAATAGCGTGATCCTCCCATGCGCTGTATCCCCCTGGTGAAATGCCTCACTGTCAGATGAAAAGAAGCAGCTGGCAACTCCACGTGTATCGGAGGAGACATGTGGTAGTCTGTAGCCCTCCCCAGATCAGCAGAGGGTGTGGAGCAGCAACCACGATGGCTAGGAAGAGTGGGGGCAATTGGCCAAGTACAATTGGGAGAAAGGGGGGGATCAACAAAAAAAAACTGTTTGCTGCGGCACCAGCGGTTATCCAACCGGGTCAAATATCTCAGCCATATATAGAGTGTGTCGGCCCTGTGATGGACTGGCGGCCTGTCCAGGGTGTCTCCCCGCCTGCCGCCCAGTGACTGCTGGGATAGGCTCCAGCATCCCCGCGACCTTGAGTAAGGATAAGCGGTTTGGATAATGGATGAATGAATATAGAGTGTGTCTCCAGCCATGGTAAAGATGCCAGTTAGTTTGAAGTAACTTGACTCCATGGTGCAAATGGGTAAAATAATTTTAAATCCCGGATTCCAGTCAAGATTCCAGCTTTAAATAGAATGTCCCGCTGAAAACACTGCAATTTCATTTACAAAGTAAAAAAAAAATAAGGCAGAAAAAAAATGGAATTGCTCCAGTGCTCTTTGCAAACATGGGTCAAATACTCTCAAGTATATACTATATCGTATATAAGTAGTATATCTCAAGTATAGTAGTATATCTCAAGTATATAATACTCTTATGGATCAAATACTCTCAGGCCTCAGTACATCATTCCAGGTGGCAAACCTCCAAGCCTGGTTTGCTGTTGGTCTACAAAAGTGTTACGAGGAGGTTTGGGACAAATGAACCTAAACAAATATTTTAATGAATTCTACTGGTGGCTATTAATGTCACCGGGGCAGATTTCTGTACATTTACTATACTCAGTGACTAAAATGGCTTTGATACTGTGTAGTTGCATTACATTTTTAAGAAAAATGATATGTAAAACAATAGCTGTATGTCCCCCACCCGGCGGCTAAACTAGAAAAAAATATACCAACCAGTATACTGTAATGCCTGTGTTTTGGTCAATTCGAAACTAAATGCTTATTTATCTTGAACTAAAATTTAAAGAAAGTTCACCCCAATGCTGATACCACTCAGAATAAGACTTTTTTACACATTTTAACTGATGCAGCACTAAAGGTTTTCAGCACGTCCTTCACAATCCTTATCATTGTACTCCTCCAACATCCTGATAACGCGGTTCTTTTATCCTCTCAGAACTGTCAGAAGTCACTAGAAGGTTTGGGTGTGAAAGTTCATGATTTGTACCAAGAAATGAAGTCTGCAGCTGCCATGGACGAGATGCCGGCAGACGTTATCACAGCGGTGGAATCTCTCAGTCAGCAGCGTGACAGGTACCGCATCCCACCAAGACAAGCACACATTCAACTCATTATGAAGCCGAGCTGCTGTTAAAAAAAAAGAAAGAAAAGAAGAAGATGTTGTCAGCGTCCTTTCATCACCTGCATTACTTTCAGCTTGATATAATTATTTATGATGCTGTATAACCACTAACATCAGGGTACAACTCCAGCTGGATTCATCCAGATGTTTGCTTTCATGGTTTTGTAAAATCAACCAAAAGAAATCATACATGTTATCCTTTTTTCTTTTCTTTTTTTTTTTACAATTATTTGTGCAATTACATAGATATGTCATTGCTTGAAAAATTTAGAAGTTATTTACAGGAAAGTGATTTGTGACAATCCAAGCCTTAGTCAGACCAATTCATGTGACAGGCAGGTAGAAGGGGCATTTCAAACAGTGCATACAGTAGTTACTAAGCACTTCTGTGACTTTTCAGCTGGCACACTATATTTATATTTATATTCAGCTTTCAAAAAGTATGTTATGCAGACAGAATACCACAGTAAATGTTCTGCGTAATGAGAATGACAAAGAGGAATGGATTTCTGCTTTGAATTATAATCTATATCATACAAGAGTACCCACATAGAGCATGCATGGAGACACAAATGCATGCATGCACACACGTGCACACACACACACACACACACACACACACACACACACACACACCATCATCATCGGCAGTCATTCGAAGCAAGTATGACTGTCCTCTCCGTTGGGTTGTCTACTTGTGGGTCTACAGATTGCTGTAGAGGCTGACCCGTGATCCACATATTTTGGTGCAGTGTGGACAGGGGAAAGTGGTAGTGGTGGTTGGTGGTGGCAGTTGAGCCTTTTCCTGTCTCTCTCCTTGCGGTTCTGTCGCTTTTTCTCTGCAGCACAGTGGCGGTCCATTTCATGACATGCAGCTCCTTCCTGCCACGATTTCTTCCAGGAGCGCCTATCCAGTGCAATGTCTTCCCAGTTGCTTGATGTGACATTGAATTTCTTCAGACTGGTCTTGATATTGTTGTTGAAACGTTTCTTTTGCCTGCCGGGAGCTCGCTGACCTTCCTTCAATTGGGAGTACAGGATTTGTTTGGGGAGACGTGTCTTGGACATGCAGATGACATGACCTGTCTATCAGAGTTGGTGCTGCATTATTGTGGTGGTGGTGCTAGTCATGTTGGCGTTTTCCAGAACGCTGATGTCGGTGAGTCTGTCCTTCCAGCTGATCCTCAGGATCATTCATAAGGATCTTTGGTGATATTGTTCCAGGACTCTCAGGTGCCTGCTGTAGATGGTCCATGACTCTGTTCCATACAGCAGGGTGGGGAGAACAACAGCTCTGTGGACCAGGAGTTTTGTTTGGGCCTTTAGGTCTCGGTCTTCAGAGACTTTTCCTGAGTCTAGCGTAAGTGCCACTGGCACAACTCATGCGATGGATGACCTCAGAGTCGATGTCAGCTTTTGAGGAGAGAGCACTGCTGAGGTAGGGGAAGTGATCAACATTTTCAATAATTTTGTTGTCCACTTTTTTGTTTTGTTTTGCTTTTTTTTTTTTTTTTTGGGGGGGATTGTGTCTCAGATCTGACAGTCTACCCAAACAGGCTAGGTAGCCTTATGCTAGCAGCCAACCTGCAATATGCCGTACAGTCCTCTCCATGTGACTGACTGTTTACATCCCATGCTTCCCTCCAGAGCTTCCACTTCCACCTGTGGTGGCACTCAATGGTACTGTTCCACCAGCTGACTCCCTCTGCTGGCCTCATCTGTCATCGACCCTCTCGCTGGGAGTTTTCCCCATACAGACTATTATTAGGCACTATGCCTCTCATCCACATGACATAGCTAATAGTAGAAACAACAATAACCAAATATCTGGCGCAAATATCTACAATTTGCATCCTATTTGTTGTATTCCCGTTGGTTTTAATTCTGCTTTGACACCAAACAATTTTGGCCTCTTGAACATGAGATCTCTGGGTCCTTTCATTGTTCCTAATAATCTGGACTTTTTTATGATTGCTGAGACATGGCTGTCCTCAGGGTACACCGTTCCCCTGACTGAGGCTAGCCCCCCTGATTTTGCATATTTTCATATTTCCAGGCCCTCTGGTAGAGTTTTTTTTTTTTTGTAAGTTAGGTCTTAAGTGCCATCCTGTTACTTTTGGTAATTTTATCTCATTTGAGGTTTTATCTTTTTTTTAATCACTAGCCCTCCCCTTTTAATCTGCATCTTAATTTACATGCCCCCTAATTCAGTTAGTTTTATCTCTTGAGTTGTCTGATCTTCTATTTATTGTCATACCAAAATATGACAAGGTGCTTATTCTTGGCGATATTAATATTCAGGTGTGTTGTCCTTCCCATTCCCTGACTTCACTTTTTTTGGCTCTTATAGACTCTTTTAACCTTATTCAATCTGTTAAAAGGGCTACACATTCCAAAGGCCACGTCTTAGACCTTGTACTCTCATCTGGTTTCTCTCTTGAATGTCTTAATCTGGTGGATATGCCTCTATCTGACCATAAAGCTGTCATTTTCAAAGTCCCATTACAGCTTGCTATTCCTAGTCACTATCCTAAAACACGCTCTCGCATTCTCAATGCTGGCTCTGCAGTTAAATTCTGTGATGCTTTTAATTCATCATCCATTAATCCCTCTTTATCCCCCCTCAATCAGGATGTACTGTTAAATTCATTCAGTGATCAATGCATCCTCGACCAAATTGGACCATTCAAAACTAGGAAACAAAAATCAAATAACCTCCCCTGGCTGAATGATCACATTCGTGCCCTTAGAAGACTCCATAGAAAATCAGAACGACACCAGAACGTCAACAAATCCCAATTAGCACATGACACCCTTAAGGCAGTTAAGGATGTAAGACTTCTCTGATCTAATATCAAGAAATAATCACAATCCTAAAGTTCTCTTTAGGGTAATTGATTCTGTTATTAACAGTCCCTCCACTTCTCTTTCTGAACCTGATGTTGAGTTGTCCAAAAAATTTCTCACTCATTGTGTAAATAAGGTAGAGAATATCAGATCCCAAATCCAGCCAGGCTCTTGCATTCATTCCATTCCCCATGTTAAGTCTGTCTCTTTTACCCAGTTTCAACCAATTACAATTTCGGTTTTAGAGAGTACAGTCTCCAATATGAACTCCTCCTCCTGCATCTTAGACATCTTTCCCACCAAGCTGCTCAAGGAGGTATTTTCAACTATCAGCCCCATTATTCTGCAAATTCTTAATAATTCTCTGGCCTCTGGTTATTATCCCGACAGTTTTAAGTGTGCCATTTTCATCCATTGCTGATGAAACCTAATTTAGATCCCTGTCCCTAAGTAACTACAGACCAATCTCCAAATTGTCTTTTCTATCTAAGGTTCTGGTGAGAGTAATTTCTTCTCAGTTGATTTCTTTTATGAACACTAATAGTGTTTTTAACAGTTTCCAGTCTGGTTTTAGAGCACTTCATAGTACCAAGACACATGGACGGATTAATGCACGGGCCGACGGGGCCCGGGCCCCAGGGCCCTGCCCTTCTGGGGGCCCCCAAGATTAGCGAAATTACGTCCTCTGAAATCCCCCCAATGATTACCCCTTCTATAAATAATCATTACAAGAGGTAATGTCGATTACCAGGGTTTATATAAGACATGATTTCACTAGAATTCTCAATCATGGTGGCAAAATATTGTAACGTGCATGGAACCAAACAACCACTACACAAACGGATGGCCCAACACAGAAGACCAAACTCCTCAGGACAAGACTCAGCAGTCTATCTACACCTAAAGGAGAAGACACACTCCTTCGAGGACAGCAACATACACATTTTGGACAGAGAAGCTAGATGGTTTGAAAGACGGGTGAAGGAAGCCATCTATGCGAATCTAGAAAAACCATCCCTCAAAAGAGGAGGAGGTCTGCGACACCACCTATCTCCCGCTTACAATGCCGTCCTTTCATCTCTCCCCAGGAGACTCAAGAAGCCTAGCCTCCAAGAACCACAGTCGGTCACTAACTGCTCTAACGACTCTTACTGAACAATGAAGTTGAAACTAACACCCCCAATGACCGTCGCTGCTAAACAAATGCAAATCAATAGCTCCGATGGCGACAGGCCCGGCTGGACATCGGAGCACAGGAAAGTCACGCATATCAATAGCTCCGATAACGACGGGCGCGGCCATAACATCGGTACACAAAAGAGCCACTCATATCTATGGCTCTGTTAGCGACGGGCGTTGGTAAACATCAGATCACAAAGAGCCACGCATATCAATAGCTCTGACAACGACTCCAAGAGGATAAATTCTGAGTCTCATCAGCAGCCAGTCAGACTAGCTTGGTCTAGTCAAAAATGCACGAACTGAGGAAGCCTCCTGGATGAGAGGCGAAATGTCTTCATGGATATATACCAAGTCCAGTTGCACTTGATTCAACTCCTTTGGATAACCATGACCTGGATGAATGAGAACATTCACAGACATGTTACAAAGGGTGATCGGGCGTTTGCTGTTAGAGCCCCCACACTATGGAATGCTCTTGCTGTTCAGCTAAGACAAACCAAGTCTCTAGCTTCTTTTAAATCTCATCTTAAAACTTTTGTTTTTATGAAAGCTTTTATGAATGTTTGATATTCGTTTTTATTTATTTATACAGTTTTTATTTTAACTCTTACTTATTTGGTCTTACGCTTATTTTTACCTTGTCTGGTTTTATTTCTTTGTAAAGCACTTTGTAGCATTGCTTTAGAAAAGTGCTATATAAATAAGGTTATTATTTTATGGCGGGCTGGGTAGATGGCTGGTTGGGTGGCGGTTGATCAAGACCTGGGTCTTCTTGATGTTTAAAGCTAGGCCCCGGCCTTTGTATGCTGTGGCAAAGGCATTCAGAATTTCCGGGAGGTCTTCTGCAGAGTGTGCTGCAATGGCGTTGTCATCTGCATACTGAAGCTCCACGATGGTGGTGTTGCAGACTTTGCTCTTGGCCTTGAACCTATTAAGGTTGAAGAGGCTGCTGTCAGTTCTTAATAGGATTGGGATTCCTGTGGCAGCTCTTCGCCAATGAGGTGGAGTATGGCAGCAATAAAGATGGCAAACAGGGTGGGTGCAATGATGCATCCCTGTTTGACCCCAGTTTCCACAGTGAAGGGCTCTGACTCAGGGCTGCTGTTGCAGAGCACTGTGGCTGACATGCCATCATGTAGAAGCCTCAATATTCTGATGTATCTGTCAGGGCAGCCATATCTTGATAGTGTGCTCCACAGAGCCCAGCGGTCTACTGAGTCAAAGGCCTTTGTCAGGTCTATGAAAGTCACGTACAAAGACGTTCTTTGTTCACGTCATTTTTCCTGGAGTTGGAGGATGTAAATATCATGTCTGCTGTACCTCTGGATGGGCAGAAACCACACTGTGATTCTGGGAATACTTCCTCAGCCAGTTGTTGACAGGAGTGAGATGCCCTTGGAGTTTCCACATTCCGCCTTGTCCACTTTATTGAATATGGCCACTATTAGAGCATCCCTGAGCTCTGTGGGAAGTTCTTCTTTTTCCTAGACCTTGAGGAGGAGGGCATGGATATGATACAGGAGCTGTGGTCCACCTTCCTGTAAGATCTCAGCTGGGATCCCATCTGGACCGGCGGCCTTGTTGTTCTTCAGGCTCCTGATGGCATCTTGAACCTCTGTCATGGTGGGAGGTTCCCCAATGTCCTCTCTGATTGGACTCTGGGGAAAGTGGCTGGCAATGTCTGGTTCAGCTGTGCTGTTGCGGTTGAGGAGTTTGGGGTATCCTGACGGACGACCTAGGTGAGGTGAGGTGCAGTTGAAGAGTTCCTGGAAGTGCTCCTTCCACCAGGCGTTAATGGACTCGTTGTCCTTCAGAAGCTCCTGCCCGTCCTTTGAGCGCAGGGGGTTTATGCCACAGTTCTTTGGCCCATAGATGGCCTTAGTAGCACTACAACAGCGACTGGTGTCACCTGAGTCTGCCAGCCACTGGATTTCCAGAGCCTTTTCTGTCCACCAGGAGTTCTTAAGCTCCCTCACCCATCTCTGGATGTCTGCCTTGGCTCTGGAGTGAGCCACTTGCAGGTTACATCATTTTGCCAGGCACGAAAGGCTTTCCTTTTCTTGGAAAAGGAGCTGTTCTATCTCTGTCATTCTCATTAAACCAGTCCTGGTGTTTTCTGGACTTGTACCCAAGGGTGTTTTTGTAGGTGTTGAGGATGGTTAATTTGAGCAGGCTCCAGTGCTTCTCAATGTCATCAGGATACCTGTTCTAGGGTTTCCCTAAGAGAGGATGAAGCCACTGCTGGGTGGCAGTTTCATTCAGGCTTTCAAGGTTCCCTCTTGGCTGGATCTGCTTTTGCAACCTCCTCTTCCTCTTGAGTTTGATGGCCATCGTGGAGCAGATGAGGTGATCAAAATCAAATCAAATCAATTTTATTTGTATAGCCCAATATCACAAATTACAAATTTGCCTCAGTGGGCTTAACAGCAACACAACATCCTGTCCTTAGACCCTCTCATCGGATAAGGAACAACTCCCTAAAAAACCCCTTTAACAGGGAGAAAAAATAGGAAGAAACCTCAGGGAGAGCAACAGAGGAGGGATCTCTCTCCCAAGACGGACAGCGTGCAATGGATGTTGTTTTCACGCAATTTACATAATACAACATTGAAAGAGGATAACAGAATTATAATGGACATAATTTATGAAGAACATGATGCACAGGATGCCAAGCAGTGTCCACATGCCAACGGAGCAGTCCAGGACCCAAGCCACGCAACCAGCATCATCATGTAATGATGGTGATGATTTGTCCAGCAGTCATCCCTGGATCATACAATGACAAAGTCCAGGAGATGCCACTGTTTGGAGTGGGGTGTCTCCAAGATGCCTTAAATTTGTTTTTCTGGTGAAACAGAGATAGTGATGGTGAGGTCGTACTGAGCACATTTGCTAAAAAGCAGAACTCCACTGGAGTTGATGTCCCCGATGCCTTCCTTTCCTATAGTGCCCTTTCAGAGGTGTTGATTCTGGCCGACCCTGGCATTGAAATCTCCTTGGAGAATAATCTTATCCTCCTTGGGGATTCTTGGCAGTGTCTCGTCTAAGCAGGTGTAGAAGGTCTCTTTTACTTCCTCTTCAGATTCTAAAGTAGGGGCATAGGCACTCACATCTGTTGCCATCTGGTTGTTTGTAAGCACCAGACAGATGGTCATGAGACGCTCACTGATCCCCACAGGAAGTCCAGACAGGTGGCTGATGATCTGGTTCCTGATTGCAACACCATGGATCCTGGGCTCATCAGCAACTTTTCCTTTCCATAAGAAAGTTTAGCCACCCTTCTCCTCCTTCAGTTGTCCTTTGTCTGCCCATCGGGTTTCAGAAAGGGCAGCTATATCAATATGGCATCTCTTCAGTTTTCTCGCAGTGATTGCGGTTCTCCTCTAAGGTCTGTCACTGGTGGCACTATCCATCAGTGTGTGCAAATTCCAGGCTCCAAAGTTCATGTTTCTATGTTTCTGACTGCATGTAGTGATCCCTCTGGACACAGCAAAACAGTCAGGACGTTTGAGGCAGGCTATTTTTAGGGAACCTTTTCTAGCCCCTTCCCCAGGTGTGGTGAGCAGAGTGGATCCTAAAGAGGGCTGCTCAGTCATGGGTGCAGCTAGCAAAGGGTTCTTTCTACCTCGTTCCCAGCGACTGAATCTAACACCCACTGCCTGATGTGCCAGTTCATGACTTGGGGCTTCCAGATCTCACAATCCTGCCCCCGTTGCCACTTGTTGGTCGCCATAGGACTTAATCCAGGATGTTAGGGTAGATTGTCTGTGAATGTTCTCATTCATCCAGGTCATGGTTATCCAAAGGAGTTGAATCAAGTGCAACTGGACTTGGTATATATCTGTGAACGTCTTCACGGATATATACCAAGTCCAGTTGCACTTGATTCAACTCCTTTGGTTAGGGTGGATTCCCTTTATGTAGGACACATGTGCATGACTTTGTTTAATGTGGGGAGACTGGTGCACAGATAGCCACCACATGGTCCTTGACAGATCTGTGTCAGGATCCAGTGGTATGGAGTCCAAGATGACTGTGGTCCCATTTCTTCATCCGCCTTACCAGCCATTGAGATGAGTCCCTAAATTCACATACACACACACACACACACACACACACACACACACACACACACACACACACACACACACACACACACACACACACACACACACACATACATATGTACATACATCATACACTTCTCAACCACATTGCTTTATTGCCTGGATATTTTAAGAAAGCAGGCTGCATTATGTTTTTAGGATTGTTATCTAAAAGTCCCTATACTTTAATAATAATAATAAATAAATCTTATATAGCACTTTTCTAACACTCAAAGTCGCTTTACAATAAATGGGGTGAAACAAGACAACAGATAAACATAGCACAAACATACAGGTATGGATGGGAAGGGGGGGCTAAGAGAGGGAGAAGCGGCTGCCACACATGAATGGTACTCGAATGGTAGCAACAACCCTAGTATTGGTATAAAGTATAGTGAGACACTTTTGTGCAAAATTCTCTTTGATTTAATGGGATTTTCTCTACAGTCTAAGGTCCAGGCTGACTGAGCGGCAGAGTTTCTGCACGATGAATACAGCTCAATACCTCACAGTCTGTCTCCAAGCTTTGCAGCAATGGAACCAAGGCAAGCCATCAGAGTCATCAGAGTCCACTTCCTCTGTGCAGGTGCGTGTGTGTGTGTGTGCACGTCTATATGTGTAATTGTTTTGTTTTCTTTATTTCACCAGGGCCAATTTCGTTTAGTACTCATGCTCTTTTAGAGACACGCCCTGCCTTGCATTTATACAGTGACAAACATTCACATGTGGGTTTTGCCGAATACAGCTAAATCCTCCGCTGATTGCTACTGTGCTGCTTTTTTTTGGGGTAATTGGGGTTTAAGTGCCTAGCTCACTGAAACCTACACAGTAGTGGACTTTTTGTGTTTACATTTTTGAGCTAATAATCCAGTGCATTTTCATGTTAAAGGTTGGTAGCCATTTATAGTCTTAAGTTATACATTCTAATGCTGCAACACTAATGTACTGGATGTTTGTGATATTTGTCAGTCTTTTAATCCTCATTCAAAATATAATGCAAATATAATTCAAAATATAATGTATTTAGGCATTATATTTCAAATGTACAAGTCATGATTTCAAAACCCTTCCTCATTATGGTCTTTTGTTATTAGGTGGCATTGGAGGAGGGTGAAAAATTGCATCTGAGCCTCCAAGAAGCACTTTCTTACCAACAGTTCCTGACTGACTCCCTGAAACCTGACGAAGCCAAAAGACTGGAGAAAGAGGGTTCAGAGGCACTCAGAAAGGCAGAATCTCACACTGCCTCTCTCAGCAACAGCTTGAAGGTTAGGAGATGATAGTAATTGTTGTATGCAGAAAATATTGTTTTTTTGACTGAATAAAAATTATATATATAAATATATATAGCGTTGTTTTTTTTTCCCGAAACCATCTATGGTGTTGCTATAAGTGCTCAACTAATGAGGAGTTGAATATCAATACACAATCATCATTTAGCAGCTGATGAGTGCACGACACACGAAACGGGCCTGTACTGCAATGTATTAAAACTTTTTTTTCCTGTATCTGTATTGATATATATATATATATATATATATATATATATATATATGTGTGTGTGTGTGTGTGTGTGTATTTAATACAATAAAAACGCACAACAACATACAATTACAATATCAACACACCTATTTTATATTTCTTCTCTTTGATTTTACTTAAGTATGCCTATATTTCTACTAATAAAAAAATCTGGTTGAATGTGTATTCATTAAAGATATGACTGTGCAAGTACTTTTCTTTTGAAACATTTTCATGACCCATTTACCAACATTGGCATAGTCAATCCAAATCTTTAGTTAATCCAATTCTTTGAGTCAGCATCATATGCTGCTTGAAAGGACACAACTTCTCGTTTCTATGAACTTAAGGTGTGCTACAACTTACATTGTTGAGATAGTGAAACTCACAAATATCACTCACTTGAAAGCTGAAAATGAACACACAAAGTTGTTTATCTTATGCCTTTATCATTTTTTTAGTATTAACATATGTTGTTCTTGACATTGTTAGTTGAATTCACACAGCTTTTTTCTAACGTTTCTTCCTTTCATTCCAGGAGCTTGAGGAGAAAAGAAAACAGAAAGGTCAAAGTCCTCAGACATCTGAGCTCACTCCCAGTGAACCAGAAGAGAGAAAGACACCAATAGTGGCACCACCACGAAAAAACAAGCAATCACCTGAGAAAAAGCGAACTGCCGCTGCCCTGGAAAGCCAACAAGTTAAACCACAAGCACACATTCCCAGCACAGAGGAATCGATATCTGTTGAGGAGGTTTCAGTTAGAGCAGACACCGCAGTCCCTTCCATGAAAACTATGGTGGAACAAACTCAAATTCCTCTTGAGGAGCAAAGCAAACCAGAGCCAACCAAGAGGAAAGCTAAGATGCAGAAGTCTGTGCCAGGACCAGCTGCAGTGCAAAATAACATTAAGACTACAGAGGATGCACTGGGTCAGAAGTGTTATTTACCTACAGATTCACTAACAGAGCTGGCTGAGCCTTTTGGTGCAGATGAACTTAAGCCTGTGCCATCCAGAAGAAAGTCAAAAGATCCTGAGCTTGCCATGAAACCTGTTAAGACTGATCCTGTGCAGGCTGAGGGATTCTCCATTAGTTCAGACCAAACTGAAACTACCTTTGTCAAAGAAACTCAACATGTACCACCAATGAAAAAATCAAAGAATCCAGAACTTTCCACAACTTTAGAGCTAGTTGTTACTCATGAAAGAGGTACTGGTATTAAACCCGAAGTCACTAAAAAGGAATTTGAGAGTGTAAAGACCTCCTTGACTCCAGAATCAGTCACACAGCAGGATAAAAATGCTGTTCTGGAGCAAGAGCTTGTGCCAACCAGGAGAAAATCAGAGAGTCAAGAACTTGAAATGAAACCTGTTGATCCAAAAGCTGCACAGACCATTGGAGAACCTGAGATTCTGAAGTCTTCGACTAGCCCAGATCAAATTGGAACTTTTGTGGAAGGACGTCCACTTGTACCAATTAGGAGAAAATCAGAGAGCCCAGAAATTTCTACAACACCAGGACCAGCCAGTGCCTGTGTGCTAACTACTGATGTTGAAGAGAAATGCATTAATAAAGAACTTGAAAGGGAGAAGTCTTCTACTACTCAAGACTCAGTCACAGGACAGGTTGAAACCACTGATGGGGGCCAAGACAATCTTATGCAAACCAGGAGATATTCGGAGAGTGTAGATTTTTGCAGAACATCAGATCCAGTTGCTACTCATGCTAAAGATACTGATGTGATGCCTGAAAACATTAAAAAAGCAACTGAAAGTCCAGATCATTCCATGAGACCTGCTAATGCAACACATTCAGAGACTGAGAAAGATTCTGAATGTTTGAAGTCATCCTCGACTCTAGAAGTTGATAAAGAACCAGCTGTTGTTGAAAAAACAAAGCCTGTTACAACCAGAAGAAAGTCAAAGAGACCAGAATTGAGCACAGCCACAGAATCTGTCATTGCTGACAGTATAGCTGCTGAGAATGAGCCTGAAAGTCTTGTGTCTTCCATTCTTCCAGAGGAAGGTAAAGGGTCTACTGTAACTGCAGTTTTACAGCAAACTAAACTTGTGCCACCAAGGAAAAAGTCAAAAAGTCAGGAATTTTCAATAAAATCTGCTGACATGGAGCCTGCACAGATCATGGAACAACCAAAGAGTCCGAAGTTGTCCTTGACTCCTGGGAAGGAAACTGATGTTGCTGCAGGTGAGGAGCCTAAGCTTGTTCCAGCCAGGAGAAAGTCAAAGAGTTTGAAACACTCTAAAACTTCAGAGCCAGATGCCCTTGCTGGAACTACAAATGTGGAAGCTGAGTGTATAAAAATTGGGTCTAAGAGTTCAGAGGTTGCGGCAATTTCCGAAAAGGTCACTGAAACGATTAAATCAGCAGAGCCTCTTCAAGAGCTAGACCAAAGTCATAAAATGGCCTCACTCACTTTGGAAACTCTTACACAGCAGATTGAAGTAACAGAGTTCAAGAGTCAGTTAGCTGAGGTCCTTACAGTTGGTCAGCCTCCAGTTAAACAGCATTTCAATATTACAATTGATCCACAAAGCATGGAAACCACAGCAGAGAAGCAAAACACTGTAGAAAAAAGTACTAATGTTTATGGTATTGATGCTGGGAAACCAAGTTCTTACTCTCTGCCATCTAATCAAATCTCCCTCCCTGAAACCCCAGGTGTTGTCCTCTGCCAGGAAAGCCAGCAGCTCTCAGAGAAGAAAGAGACCTCAGTCATTCTAGACACTTCTTTTGCTTTTGTGCAGACAACAGACATATACTCACAGACTGGCAATGAAACTACACACATTATGTCTCCTTCATCAGTCATAGTTGATACCACATTTATCCTAACACCAGGTAAATCAGAAACTGATACTGAACCCCCTCCCAGGTCTGAAACCATAGAATCCCCCAAAGCCAGTCGCAGCCAGGTACGGGAGCAAACCATTACCCAACTGGAGGAGAAAGACCACAGTACAACATCTAAGGCTCAAGCACCTCTGATTCAGCATACTGAAACACCACACAGGCCTGACTACATAGATGAGTTATGGAAGGATGTGCCTGAGACTCAAAAGCGGTATCTGGTACTCGATCTGAATTTGAATACACAAACTAAAACAGGGCAGAATGAAAACACACCTTTTAAAACAGAAATGGAAGACAGGACCGAAATGGACCAGACAAGTACTCAGTGTGAGGCAATGTCAGACAGCACAGTGTCGACTAATGCAGATGGTGAGTTACTGTCAGAGGTGACAGGAGTTCAGCCAAATAAATCGGAGGAGAGGGAAGAAAGGACAGAAGCCCTGTTTGAATCGAATGTGTTCACTAAAATACCAGCAAACAAAGAAACACTTGAAGAAGCTGAAAAGGAGGAAGGGCAGCAGAAGGATCACGAGAAAATGGAAGAGCGTGTGAGGGAGGACGTAAAGGAGGAGCAGCAGCAGGAAGAGATGAAGAAGATAAGGCTCAGTTCAAATAAGGAATCAAAGAAAACACTACTCCCTTCTACCACAGTGCCAACTACTGACCAAGTGAAGCAAGAGAGCACTGACTTCACTCAGGTAAGACCTGGGGACAAGGTCATACAGCTTGCGTGAGTACTACTGCTTATTTTGGACCCATATTCCTCTTGAAGGGTAACTCCTGTGACTTCTTCTCAATTGATAGTCAGTTGTACGGAGGGCGCTGAGAGGCAACTGAGAAAAAATATATATGGTGATCCATTTTCTAAGTCTGATCTAAATTGTCTCTGCTGTGATTATGAATTTAGAATAAGTGAAATAAAAAGGTTTTGCCAGGATAATCTTTCCAAGTTCCTTAATTTCTTTTCATGTTAAACAGATGGGGAAAAAGGGGTCACAAGATTTTTTTTCATATGTACTAATAAACACAGGAGAGAAAACAATTTAGATCAGACTTAGAAAATGGATCAAGAGAATTTTTTTTCTGACTTGCTTCTCAGGGCTTCTGTACAGTTGGTTATTTGGCTTTGGTGTATGTTTACAAACAGATAAATCTGGAATACAGTGCATATTTATGCCATTAGACTTAACAAGGCTTAATGAAAGGAAAACAATAGTTGGTGGACTTCCTACTTTTCTTATGAAAATGCTCTACGGGTGGTGTAAAATGTCCCGGATAAGATGGGTAACACCCTGTGCAAGGGAATTCTTGCTGAAACAAAGATATGTTATTGACAGTGAGAGAGATAAAGAAAGACAGACAAGGGAAGGGTAAAGAGAAAGACAACATGATATTCAGTGGAAAGACATTTAATAAGGAGCTTTATATTGCTTTAGGAAAGTAATATATGGCTTCCATTTATTCATAATCAGCTGTACTTTCTTGCTTGCAGTTGCTCCCTAACAATTCATTAGTTCCGAGAATGACTGGTCAATTGGCCCTTTGAGTTTCTGTAAATCTCTTAGTCAGAATACAGTATATTTAAGGGATTATGAATAGGCAAGGGCGACACGGTGGTGCCGTGGTTAGCGCAGTCGCCTCACAGCAAGATGGTCTGGGGTTCGAACCCTGGGGTTGTCCAACCTTGGGGGGTCATCCCAAGGTCCCCGCCTGCTGCCCAATGACTGCTGAGATAAGCTCCGGCATCCCGTGACCCCGATTGGGATAAGCGGCTTGGATAATGGATGGATGGATGAATAGGCAAAATTTGTAAGTATTAGACACAAACTAAGAACATATTTTTGAGACATCTATACCAGTACAAACACAAATCTCACTGCCCCTGGGTAGGAATATGAGCTTGATGGACCAAGACTCTCTTGTGCATAGACTTTCTTGTGTGTACCCTTTTATATTAGAGAGAAGGGAAAGACTTGTTTTAGGAGGCAGCTCCCGTTTTTTACCAGATCTGTCAAAGTTTTTGAGTTATAAAGTAGCCTAACTTAGCCTACCCTTGTTAATAAGGTTGTTGTTTTTGGGTCCCAACAGCAACAGCTTTGCAGCACAGACAAGCTACCACTTGCAACAAGGGAGGGAGTTCCTGCAGAGAAAGCTTCAGCTGATGGTTCACCAGGTGAAAAAAGTGTACTGAAAGCAACACTTTTCGAGAGAATTGAGACACCTGCTGATAAAGCAAAAGCTGAGTCATTGGAGTTACCAGACAGCCCCACCATAATGGACATCTTCTCAGAGGTCACACTTCTTGGAGGGACTGGACCTAATAGCCTTCTTATTGAGGTATACTCAGAAATCAATAAAAGTCATTAGCATGAAATCTCTGTGGATGTAAAGTGAATAACTGAATTGCTGTTCTCTTTGTTACACGAGGAAGGTGTGTGAAAACAGTTTAGTGTTATTTTATGATAGAGACCAGAAGTGTCCAGTGGATTAGAGAGCAATGGAGCAGGCTTTGGCTATATGACTTTCTGTCTTTTCCTTCCTTCTTATCACTTTCCACTGCATCATAAGAAATACAATTAAAATTGAATGCATTTTGATCGACTATACACCAATGGAGGGCTATATAAAACTTTTTCCAATTACTACACATAGGCTACATTGGACAACAAATGACATTTGGCTTGTGTAGACTACTGATATAATAGTTTCTCTTTTTTTTAACTTTTGTTTTACAAAGATACCCAAAACAAGGCCCAAAATTCATTCAAATTTGGGTCATGACCCATGTGGCGAGTCATCATGCCCTGTAATTTAGATTTCTTTCTTTATTAAAGGGTAAACCACAAGATGTGTCTGAGGCTCTGGATACATCTGTCAGTGATCTAGAGGTTCGTCTGAGCAGGTTGACAGCCAAGATCCTGGCTTGCAAAAACCAACCTGCTAAGCTTAGCCTAACCACCATGGCTGAACAGGTGGAGGAGGCTGAGGTGAGACCTAAACTCATGACAATATGTTTTACACAAGAGGCAGTGGATTTGTGGATTCAGCTAGTTTAGATAGCAGGGTGCTTATAAGAAAGCTGGTAGTGTGTATTACTGACATTGCCTAATGCTGTTGAACTGCCCCACAGCAATGGACATCTAATTTTTGATCTATATGTACAAGCCTGCTCTAAAGATAGCTACTGGAACACTTGTAAACACTAGCCTCAACTATTTTTATACAGCACAACAGGCAGTTGCTTGCCCTAAAGGTTGTATCTGCCTCTGTAAAAATTAACTACACATGTACATTTACCCAGCTAATACAAAAAAGAAAACCTCATAGTAGCACAATGATTAAAGACACCTTTTAGATGTCCTCTTATTCACTATCTATTTGTGTTTGCGGAGTCCAGGAGTGCCAAAAAGCTGCCCAAGCCCAGGTTTCATTGTTCTCACAGACCAGCAGAGCTGATGCTGAGAACGAAGACTCCTTGGAACATGTGGAGGCTCAGTGGAGTGCTGCTATGGAGGATGCTACTGCTGTTCTCCAACAGAAAGAGACCCAGCTTCAGTTGGTGACTAAGTGTGCCAGACAGACCCAAGCAGCCAAGAATACCCTTAAGAGATTAACAGCTAAGCTGGAAGATATCAGACAGTGAGTAGCTATGTTATAGTTTGATGATTATAGTAACAGAACAACAGCATCATTGGCAACAATGCCCCTTTTCCAGATGTTGTGATTGTACAATATAAAAAAATGGGGGAACCAGTTGAAAAGTAAAATCTTATATCACAAGATAGGTCCTGGCTTTTGTTCCAACCAATCAATTGCACACCTGAGTCTTCTAATCAAGGCCCTTAGCACAGACTGTACTACTTTACATGTAGACTCAAATCTAGAACTGCTTGGTTAAAACAAAAGCTTGCACCTACACCAGCTTTTTTTTTTTTTTGGATAAGATTCCCCACCCATTACATCAATTTATTTACTAAATCCCTATTCATCCCTAACTATGTAAAAGTCTTTAGAAAGCTAAAAAAAGATGCACCTTGCAAGAGAAGAATGCAGCTTAATTTTTTTAGGAATAATATTTTTTAAGATTTAAATTAGTTATTCATCCTTTGTTTCCTCCTCAGATCTCCAGAAGAGAGTAGCTGCAAGGAGGCAGAGCGACTGCATTCCTTTTTAAGAGGGATGGAGGAGGACAGGACAGTCCTTGGAGAACTGCTCCTGACCCACACCAAGCTTGGGCCCCATCTGAGCCTATCTGAGAGAGCCATCGCACAGACCCAGCAGAGAGGCCTACAGGAGAGCTGGCAAGGCTTAGACAGAGATGCAGAAAGGACCTTGTACAACGTCAGTACCCATGCCAGGGAGACCAGCTGCCTTCTGTTGGAACTATCAAGCCTTCAGGAATATCTTGATACCATTGGGAAAGACCTTAAAGCCCAATTGTCTACTGCAAGACCATGGACTAGTAAGAAAGCCCAGGAGTTGATGGAGGCAAATGCCAAGGTCGCTGCTGCCCAGCAAAAATACTTGCACCTGCAGCAGGTTTCTGAGGCACTGGGCCACAACTCTCAGTGGGAGAAGGAAGAAAAGGAGATGAAACAGGGGCTTCAGAAGATTAAAGAGAAGCTTTGCCACACAGCAAAACAAATTTCTTCAAAAACCATAAGTAGTAGCAACCCCACCATGGAAAAGATTGTGAAAGTAATGAGTGATGCTCTTGCTTGGGCTAAGCAGACAGAGGTTGACATTGAGGATAGAAGGAAGAGGGTAGCTCTCCTTCCTGAGGATGTCCACCGGCAGATCAAAGACCTAAAGAAGCTGCAGTCAGAGGTGATGACCAAGCAGGGTCAGCTGGAGGCACTAGTGGAAGAAATAACAGAGCTCCTCCCACAACTCAACCAGGTTGAGGAGGTGCCAGTAGTGCGTTCTTCACTGGCTACCTTGGAAGAGCTCTCCAGCTCCACTGCTGAGAACCTTGCCAAAACTGTGAGAGAGATGGAGTCAGGCCTGCAAACTAGAGAGAAAATGTCAGAGCAGATTGCTGACTTAGACTCCTGGGTTGCTGCTCAGCTGCTCAAGAATTCGACCAGGAAGGTGGAGGGTGATGTCCAGAGCCCTGCTGAACTAGATCGCTTGGCTCGTCAGATCCAGGGGACGCTTTCTGAGGTGGAGAAACAGGCTGCAGTCTGTGAGGCTCTTCTAATGAAAAGCAGAGACATTTCTTCTGAGCTCAGCATTGCAGAGAACTGCCTACTGTATGACAAGCTCATCCACCTCCAGGAAGTTATTAGAGGCATCAGCAGCCATCAGAAAGCCAACAAACAGGAGCTTGAAAAACTCATCCAAACCCAAGACTCATCCAGGCAAAAGTTGACTGATGTGGAGAAAAGCCTAAGACAGATGCTGGTAGACCTGAACAGATGCAGGTTCCCTGTCACCAAAGAATCTCTTCATGCTATAGAACCTTTCAAGTACATGATCCTGGAGCATAAGAGTAAGGTGGATCTGCTCCAGGCGTGCATCCCCCAGGACAAGACCAAAGAAATGCTCAATGTCATTTCTGAAATTCATGGGAAAATGGTTGCCCTGGATTTGAAATCCACAAATCACGAAAGGTACCTCAATTTGAAACAGCGCATAGAGGACCTCAGGAAGAATGTGGGGGAGCAAGTCCATCAGACCAAAGAGCAGAGCAGAAGTGTAGAGGAGAGATACAAGATCTGCCAGAGCTTCCTTGCCCAATTCCCTTTGATGAAGGGGCTATGTGAAGAAGCTGTTGATGAGCTACAGAGTATCTCCACGGACCTATATCCCTCACAGCTGTCTGCTGAACGACAGAGACTCAAGCAGAACATGGAGAGCCTTAACACCTGGGAGATGGCAGTTCAAAACAACCTCAGTATTATTGAATGGGGAGCACTGAAATTGATGGACCTTGAGTCAGAACAGAAGTCCTTGCCAGCCTTTCTCAAGGAGACCTGTTGGTGGTTACAAGAGCACTCCATGCTGGAACCAAAGCAGGCAGCCATCGACAAGGAGTATCAGAGGATTTCTTCCTTAAAAAAGAGTGTAGAAGCCAGAGTGAGAGCATTGGAGGTTCTGGAGCAGAAAAAAGGAAAGGGAAATGAAAATAAATCTCAGGATCTCCTTAACTTGAAGAATATAATCCTAAATGAATGTGACTCTCGAATGGTAAGTTGCATCACTTTGTTTTGTTTTACTGAAAACTGGCATGCGGAGTGCTGGCATTGATCAAATAGGATATATATATATAGTGAATACATTTAGTTTGGGTTTGTTTTGGCCTATCGAGGTGCTAGATGGATGGGATTAGCTGCTCTACTTGCATCTAAATAGACTTGATGCTGCAAACCTCATCCATCTTGTCCACTATACAGGTTAAAACAATTGCTAAGATTTTTTTTTCAAATACTATTTGACTTAAGTATGATATATTTGAATACTGATGTACATATGTATTTGATTTTTATCGAGTGGCTACAAATACATCGTGTAATTCATGTTGTCTATTTGTTAATACTAAAATTTTATTTTAGGATAATATTTCCAAGGCAAAGGAGTCTTTGAGGAACTACATTTCTGCTGTCAAATGTGTAGTTCATTTCCTGAGGGATGCTGATGCTTCTGTACTGCCACATCATGGCTCTTTTGGAATATGCTCTGAAAGGCTGGAGGAGACCCAACTGGCCTTAGCTTCACTTGAACAGGACTTTCAAACACATGTGGACTACCTCCAGAGCCAGGCTCCTGAGCACCCTTACTTCTCCTGCCGGGATATTGAGTGTCTCCAGGATAACGTTCTGAGCCATCTCCTGGTGAGGATGTCCACCATCCAGGCACAGGCCCATATCAGATTGGAGTGTTTCAGCAGGTACAAGACTTTTGCAATCATTTGAATAATCAGTCTGAGTCAACCAATATCAGATACAATAAATTTCCATGGAATTCCTCTCAGGAACATCACATACCCTGCAACTGAACAGGGTAAGGTAAACAATATACTGTACAATAGATTATGGGTTTTACTATAGAAAGAGGCAGTCAGCTTTTATTCATTAGGTGAATACAATAGGATGGGATAGCTCAGACAGAAAAGCCAAAGGGTTTTTTTTCCCCTGGACATTATAGTGATTTGTCTTTCAGGTGTGCTGAAAATTACAGAAAATATAAGACATGCATGGAAGAGATCAACCAGTGTGTGACGAGCACTCAGGACATTCTCTCACATTGCATCTCTCACAAAGTCACCTCTCTCACTGACTGCACCAACCAGCAAGTTCTGCTAAAGGTAGTTATAAAACTGGTCCTCCTCAGTGTTGCCGCCTTCTTTCTTGCCTTCTCAAACATTATCAGAAAAATGAGATACAGCACAAAAATCAGAATTTACACATAGGTGATATATGTTGTGTACCGAGCCTTGATCATCAAAACCCTGTTTTACTGACATCTCTCTGGCTCTCGTGGAGGCTTTGTCTGAAGAGGTAGAGTCCCTTTGGAGGCGTCTGGACAAGATGCAGGAATGGTGCCCTGAGCAGAGTTGTCGGGTAGCCAGGGAGACCACCATGACCACTCTTTGGAAACAGGTATCCAGGCTTCACCGCTGCACAATGGAGCTGACCAACCTCTCCAAACAGAGGATGGTGGAATGGCAAAATATCACAAATAGTGTGAGTAAAACCCAGTAAACAAAACCAAAAAAAATGTTCATGGACATTCTGTTTCTGATCGTGTATTTTAGTCTCACTGTCCCATTTTTCTTGACACAAAGTTTGTCAGTGGAGTGTATTAAAACCACCAGATATAGAGCAAGACTGTTTGATTTGTTTTCGGTGCAGTTTTGAATGTTCCAAGACATTTCTTGAAATAAATTATGATAATAAGGAAGATCACCAGTATGAACATGCAGAGTTTACTTATGCAGTTTTAGCATGTACAGATATGCTACAGGGAAATAAAGTGGAATAGTTGCTCATTACCACATCTTTTATAATCATGGCCACAGTACCAGTGCATATTCTTATCATTGTTATAGCCACAAGCTTGATGCAATTACACACTGCAATATGCAGTCTTCTAAAATAAGCTCCTAGCAGCTCTACCTTAATAGCAATCATACCATGTAGCTCACTTTTGAGACTAATTGAAAAATGTTGGCCTTGCAAATTATGTTGACATGCATTACCTGCCTGATCCTGTCTCTCAGGTGAAGAAGGCCTCCATTGTCCTAGAGCAGATGGAGGCTGAGCTACCTGATGACTCCAGGGAGAAGGCTACATCTGATGAGCTTCAGGACCTCCTGCAGTACTGGGACCATTATCAGGATCGGCTGGATTGTGAGCACCGGGCCTTGTCCGCCCTGGAGCTGCGTATTGCCAGAATCCTGGGGGTCCCAGCCCACCTGGAACAGGCTCCTCCCACTCCACTTTGCCAGAAGCTGCAGGCCATGCAAGGCCAATACAGAGGGTAACACCTGATTTAGTTTGCTATTCACTGCTTTATTTGTACCATTTTCACGGAGGACTTTGAATTGACAAACTCTCAAACTTAAAATAAGTCTTTAGAATATGGGCTTTGGAGCATCATTCATTTCGAAATACTTCAAAGGCCATCTCCAATTGCCATTTGGTGTAGCCTTTTTTTTCTGCCATGAAGGGCTTTAGGTAGTGAAATAAATAATACATTTCCTTTGTGCATATATCAAATCAAATCAATTTTATTTGTATAGCCCAATATCACAAATTACAAATTTGCCTCAGTGGGCTTATATCAGTAACTTTGACCCATACTACCTTATGAAACAAATAGCGTGGCATTATGCAATGTAAAAATATCCATCCATGCAACATTTAACCTACCATAAAGTTTGCTAATAGATTGTGTTAATTTCCCAATATTGAGATGCACATCTTTTTCAATATTACATTTTAAAGTGTATTAAGATTAAAGCTGTGAGGGTAGTGTTATTTTTCACGGACGCTTTTCAAACCAGAAAAAGAAAACAACAAAGACTTAATCATCCAGAAGCCCTTTGTTGTTATGCATGGATAAGCATTCAAGGAAAAGTGGGTTGAATGTTGCTGCAGTTCCTCTGTTGAGAAAACATGTGAGTGAACATGTATAGGGGCTTCAAAAGCACTCAGTTATTGAACCTAAAGCACTTTAAATAACATGAGTCTGTTTACTAAAAGTTTACTTGTGGATGTCGCTCTTAATGCATGCTATCATTTTATGGATTTAAGGTAAGCGAATACAATTTCTGAAAATTGTCCAAGTATGTATTTTTGTTTTCCTGTTTTTGCCGTTTCATTGAAAGGTGATTAAAGGTTGTTTGAAGCCATATTAAATATTACTGACAGGAGGTATGTAGTCATACCTTGCTTCAATCGGACTATCAGATGAGTAAATGTTGATACATGTTTAATGTTTCATTAATATATCAATAGAAACAAAGTGAACATGTTACAATTTTGATGGTAGTAATCAAGTTAAGAGTTATGTGAATACATCCAACATGCGAATGGAAAACAGAGCAATTAAATGAAAATGTTCAATTAAAGTTTTTTGATCTTCTCTGCAGTATCTGACAAGAGTTTACGTACGTTGTACTACTGAGTGAAATAGAGTAGCTTTCCTTGTTAAACTGTTCCCTCCTTATGTTTATGGGACAGATTAACTGTATGCATTTTAGACTCATGAATAGAACACAAACATAAAGTCTAAGGTGATGGATGAAAAAATCCATCACCCCTTTTTTTCTACTGTTTCTACAACTTGTTGAACATTTTTTATGTATTTGTGTGTGTGTGTGTCTGTCCATAGCCTAAAGAAGAGGAGCACAGAGGCTCGGGAGGCTGCCAGGCTGGAGGTGGAGGAGAGGGATAAGGCTCGGGAGGAGCTGCAGGGGGTCCAGGTTTGGTTGGAGGCTGCAGACAGTCTGCTGTCAGAGCTGGAGCAATGCCCCAGTACAGAGGAGCTCCAGGTGGGTCACACTGGACTCTTGAAAGGTGTCTGTGAATGTTCTCATTCATCCAGGTCATGGTTATCCAAAGGAATTGAATCGAGTGCAACTAGACTTGGTATATATCCGTGATATATACCTTGGTATATATACGGATATATACCAAGTCCAGTTGCACTTGATTCAGTTCCTTCGGATACTCTTGAAAGGTGTTTCTGAGCCCATTTCACAACCAACCGTCTATTTGCTTTGGACTTATTCTGGATGTGAGTGGATATGCTGTGCTTTTTCATTTAGACATTGGTTCTGTTACAGTTCACACTGCAAAATGTCAAGGGAGTACTATAATTTATTTACTTATTAGATTTTTCTCCCCAATTGCACCTGTCCAATTACCCCACTCTTCCGAGCCGTCCTGGTCACTGCTCCACCCCCTCTGCCAATCTGGGGAGGACTGCCGACTACCACATGCCTCCTCCGATACATGTGGAGTCACCAGCCGCTTCTTTTCACCTGACAGTGAGGAGTTTCACCAGGGGGACGTAGCGCATGGGAGGATCACGCTATTCCCCCCAGTTCCACCTCCCCTCTCAGGTGCCACACAGCAAAACAAATTTCTTCAAAAACCATAAGGTGGTACTGCAGTGACCAGGGCATGACATACCCACATCCGGCTTCCCACCCACAGACACGGCCAACTGGGACGCCCGACCAAGCTGGAGATAACACGGGGATTTAAACTGGCGATCCCTGTGTTGGTAGACAACGGAATAGACCGCCACGGTACCCAGACACCCTGGAGTGATATAATTTTAATAGAAACCACTTGGGAGCGGCGGTTTCAATTCAATTCAATTATCGGTTTTCTTTTACGACAGGATAAACAAACATCGAGAATCAGCATCAGCTGCATTTGTGGTTTATTGCATTTGTTGTCATTCTTAAGTCTTAGACTACAGGGTGGGTCCAAGAAAGGGCCATTACTTGAGTAACAATCATGGGCGGCACGGGGGCCCAGTGGTTCGTGCTGTCACCTCACAGCAAGAAGGTCCTGGGTTCGAACCCTTGGAGAGTCCAACCTTGGGGGGGTCATCCCAGGTCATCCTCTGTGTGGAGTTTGCATGTTCTCCCTGTGTCTGCTTTGGGTTTTCTCCGGGTGCTCCGATTTCCCCCACCATCAAAAAAACATGCATGCTAGGGTTAATACTCCTGTCTGTGCCCCTGACCAAGGCAATGGAAAGAAGAACTGGAGTTGGTCCCCAGGTGCAGCATGAAGGCGGCAGCCCACCATTCCTAGCCACACAGATCACAGCTAGGATGGGTTAATTTGCAGTAACTGAATTTCCCCAAAGGAATTAATAAAGGAGGGCAGCATGGTGGCGCAGTGGTTAGCACGGTCACCTCACAGCAAGAAGGTCTTGGGTTCGAGCCCCGGGGTAGTCCAACCTTGGTGGGTCATCCTGGGTTGTCCTCTGTGTGGAGTTTGTATGTTCTCCCTGTGTCTGTGTGGGTTTCCTCCAGGGGCTCTGGTTTCCTCCCACAGTCCAAAGACATGTAAGTCAGGTGAATCAGCCGTACTAAATTGTCCCTAGGTATGTATATGTGTGTGTCGACCCTGTGATGGCCTGGCGGCCTGTCCAGGGTGTCTCCCCGCCTGCCGCCCAATGACTGCTGGAATAGGCTCCAGCATCCCCGCGACCCTGAGAGCTGGATAAGCGGTTAAGATAATGGGTGGATGGGTTAATAAAGAAAAGTTAATATTAATGATTACAATTGCAATAGAAATTATTTATTTCCAAAAAAAATACAAGCATATCCCTGAATATACTCAGTTATCACACTATTCCAGGATGTTTTTCCGTTGTGATATTTTTGGGATACAGCATAGTAAAGACTATTGGGACAGGAGCCCACCTCTCACTCTTTATTCTCCTCTGACATACGTATGGATAATCCAAATCCAAATTAACCAAATTTATTTCACCTCTTATCTAAAGCAACGCGAACTAAGCGGCAACACACTAAGGTACCTAGTGTGCTTTTGTAAGCCTAAAAAAAGTCAAGTTAATTTCAAACATCAGGACAAATCGGAAACTTCAATGCACCATAATTCAGTCAGGGACACGTGTAATGAAAAAAAAAACCCTGCATGAAGTTAACACGGTGCTCCTTATGCACACTGGCTCCTTTTGGGTGTTAAAAGAGGGCTTTGTGGGACTTTTTTTTTTTTTAGCAACCAACAATTTAGTGTAACTGAATTCTTTTATTAGCTCTCAAGACGATTGGGATACGCATGGTTAGATGAAGAAGACCAGAGGACGTGGAGGCTGAACGGCAGAACAGTTCCCTGAATGTCAGAGGGCCACCGATGTAAACTCCGGGAATAAATTTGGTTTGCACCAGCAACAAAATGATTATTCCTCTCAAGCAAAAAGAAGAGAAAAAGCTTGCGGAAAACAAAAACTTTCTGTTGACGGCAACTTGAATTATACTATGGAAACCTGCCACCATCCATTTGGTACAATCACAATTATGATTGGCAAAACACTCACATTTCACCTTGTCACTGATGTTTAATGTTGTAAACTGACCATCATTACATCTTACCCAGTGCTGCATTATGAGTTTTTGTCCCCTGCTCAGTGATTCGTAAATAATGGATCTCTAATGAGAGACGGCGTTCTCATCTTCCCAGCAGCAAACACAAAGACCCAATTGTACCCGCCGCCACCGACATCAGACTCATCTTCATCGCTACTGTCGTAAACAGTCCACCAGCACTCTCCTGTGAACACCAATGGAAACCTTGAATGCAAACACATGACATTCAGTATTCTGACATTATGACGAAGTTCATATTACAAACACAAATTATATGTTTGCACATTTTACAAACGGTTTTTACATTATGAATAAAATAAAAAGCATGATCAACAACAGCCACATTGTAAACAATTATGACATAGTTAAAACCGTTAATGATGTTGCCAACAAGCAGCCCAGGGACCAAATTACTAAATTTAGAGCACACTTGGGTTTATTGTCCTGATGGGAGACTGAGTCTCCACCGTGTAGGACAGAGTCACATTGTAAATTCATATGATTCCGATGGCGTCTCTCCAGCGATGTGGTCAGGTGATTAATTTTCTTGCTCACGGCTTAACAGGACACATGACGAGTTGATGAACTTATTAATTCTGTTTTCATAAAAATTTTCAAGTGAATTTAAGGTAAACTTTTGAAAATTAAAAAACAAAACAAAACTGATTCCCAATTCCCAATCTTGGTCCTCAGGACTCCCCAGCTATGCTGGTTTTCTGTTCTGCCATGTTTTCCAGCCGTCTAGTCGAGGTTTTGGGAAAGAGGGAAACCTGACCAACAGATAGCAGCAGTACAGAGCCTGAGCATCTGAACTGGGAACCATTGCCTTATACGCAGGATCGAGTCATCAAAACATTTAAGAGAAAGACTGAGAGAAAATTTAACAAGGGTCTTGTTGCAGTGGAGAAATACAAAATGTCCTTTTCATCACTTTTTATGGCAATCGATTGATCAACATGTCAATAATTCCTACTCAAACAAGTTTAAAGTCCCGTGCAAGATTTCTGTTGCAAAATTGCAAACAGGATAGCTGCAACTACCTCCACTGTACCTGAAGCGTGCTTTCTCTTTCTTTCTTGCTCTCTCTCTCCCGCTCTATTTCTCTCTCGCTCTCCCTCTCACTATTTCTATTTCTCTCTCTCCCTCTTTATTTCTTTCTCTCACAAACACATTCACAAAACTTTAAAGTTGTGAATAAGAAAAAATAAACATGCATGAAATTGGCCAACACATAATACTGTCACAAATACGTAACAATATCAACCAAATAATTTCAGTCCATCCACTGTTACCAATGGACAGACTGGTACAGAGTGCATTTTCAGCAGCGTGCTCAATGGAGAGCATTTGCCTCTCTGACAATATTCCCAAATTCAATCACACTTTGGTCCCGTGGCTAAATAAAATTACATTTTGCAGTTAGGGCTCCTGGCACAAACAGTTTAACAGCCTGATTTGAACAACGCAGAGTTTCGGGAAAGCGCAGCCCTGCGGTGTGGAATTGAGCGAGAGAGGCTGTTGACTGTGCAGTAAACAAGCACTTACGCTGAATGTAACCGTTGCGTTGGCTTAATGCCCGGAGACAGTTTGGTGTATGGGTTATCCAACCTGCCACCCCTGAACATTGTGTAGCCTTTGTCCAAAAACCTGAGCGGCAGCCAACACCTTCCTGCCCCTCTTTCCCCTGTTGTCTCCACCCGCTCCCACCCCTGGAAGAGGGTCTACGGTACTGAAAACCCCTACCCCGTCCTCTGCTATGCCAGACACCTTTTGTTCTACTGTAAGTGGATCTTCCAGGTGGCCTCTGTGGCCAAGACTGGTGTCTCTTCATCGACATGCACATGCACACTCTTATATACTCACTGTGCCCCTGCTCTCTTATGTATGCACTTCAATGAATGCTCTCTCCATCCCCCCTCTCGTTTTCTTTCTTTCTCTCTTTCACACACACACACATGCGTGCGCGCGCGCACACACACACACACACACACACACACACAGACACTCACGCAGTTCCCATGGTGATTACTAGATGTACCTCCCTCTTTCACCGAGCATCGGACACTTTGAGACCCAGGTAGTCCTCTCTGTGTTACCTTTTCTCTTCTAGTTTTGTCATCATCGAGAGTATCTTCATCCTTTCGCATCTTTATTTTACAGATTATGACAGAAAAATATTTTGAGCTCTCGTTGTCTGTCAAGTGGGTGACAGGTGAAGGGGGCTCATTCCAGCTATTGTGGGCATGAAAGGCTTGAAGAGGTAGTTTCTTTTTTAGTGAAGGCTGGAGAGAGAGAGAGAGAGAGAGAGAGGGGTCTGGCTCTGGTTTACAAGCACTGAGAAAGCTTATGAGCAGTTTGAGCGGTAAGAGCTGTCCAGTCGCTGATTATGTTAGTTTCTGTTAGTGACCATTACTGCATTTGGCTTGGTGAGAGGATTAAACAAAAATCGCTAGAATGAACATTAAGTTGAAGATGGGATATCATTCAACTTACCTTAAGGTGTATGCTTGCAAGGCAGCAACATTAGAAAGAACGCAGCCATCTGTACTTTCTAACAACGGAATAATCAACTGTCATCATTATTGTAATCATTTTCTCTACATATAACTCATTTTTTCTGCTTTGTTCCTCTTTCTCTTTCACTCACACCCAAAAACTCCCTTCCTCACCATTTTTTTTTCTCTTCTCTCTCGTTGGCTGCAGGAGGTCCACAGCCAGCTGTGTACCCAGAAGGCTGTTCTGCATCGCATCATGGAGCGCTTGAGGATGAAGTACACCGACATGTATACCCTGGTCCCTGTTGAAATCGAGAGCTTACTACAGGAAGTCACACAGTCTCTGCAGGAAGTGGAGGAAAAGGTACGGTGGACAATAATAGTCAACCATCCTGATTCAAACCTTTAAGAGTCACAATTTACTGGGAAGGTTTTGTTGAGGCTAATTGATTGTTTAGAGTAGCCCCTTACAGATCTCAATGGCTTGACGTTTTTAGTTTGGATATATTGGGTTATATATTATTGAATATGTTGGGATATATGTTGTTGTAGTATATATATGTTGGATATGTTAGGATATATTACTCTTAGAGCAGGATAAGCAGTTTTGATAATGGATGGATGGATATTAGGTTTGAACCAGCAAGAGTCAAAGTGAAGTGGTATTACTCCTGAAAAGATTATTTACAGCGTAAAGCCGGGACCAGACTACAAGATGTTTTTGTCTTTCACGATGGTCAGCATGTCAGATTAGCCAATCACATAGCCATAAATTATTGCCGTGTCTTGGCCGGGAGACTGGCAACACTAAAAGTATGACCCGACCAACCATCGTATGCTGCCTTTCACGATCTTCAGCTCATAAATCATTGGGGAGGAGGGTCAAGAAATTATCAACCATGGCTACAGAAACGCTATCTGTGATACTGGCGGTCTTGTGTTCCGAAACGAAAGATAAAAGAGAAAAAACGATTGTGGACGCTGTTGCGGCTAGTGCTACAGGGTAACAGCAGCATCGCTTTCTCTTCGCCATGTTTGCATATTTGCGCCAGAGAGCATTCTGTCATCCTATTGGTCAATGTCAAGGAACACGTGGTAGGAGATGTCAGACTAGGCGGGAAAATACAAAAAATTCTGACATGTTAGACTTTTCGTTGGAGTGTCGTGGGGCGTCCCTGATGCCACATCGCTGTTCTTCGATTAAGTTACATTACACAGCGTAAAGACGCCCGTCCGTCGTTCCCGACTTCGTTATATTTATTAAATTATTCTCCATTCATTTGCCTTTAACTGTGTAAAACTGGACATTTGGACAACCAGTGGAAAAGATAATGGATGGATGGAAAAGAACATAACCATCCAAAGCAACTGGGGGTGGTGGTGTGGGTTGGGAATCAAGAGACTCTTGTTTTGTTTTGTGTTTGTATTGTAATTTCTTTCTGGTCATTTTTGTTTTATCTTTCTTTTATATTTTGGATTCGATATTCTAACTACAATGTGATACACATTTATTTTCTGGGTCTCTACAGTTTACATAAGGAAAAGTTGATTCAAGAATCTGCTATATGATTTGCAACTTATTCAAATAAACAAATGTTTAAAGAAAACTAAAAGTTAAGTTATAATCTGAATGACAGGTGAATGTGAAATTAACTCAAATTCAAGGGCTGGATGAATTTGTTTCCGTAAAGATGAGCAATTGCTCTGATATTTATCACAAACAACAAACTTTATAGTGTGACTATAAAAGATAAAGCAACAGGCTATACAAAGTGTAGCACTGACATACTTTTCATTTCACGGGGCAGAAATGGATAGTACCTCTTTTCTTGGGAGAGGCTACTGCATTTTATTTCATGTATTGTTCTTGCTGGCCCCTGCAGGTTGGCGAGGAGGTGGAGAGGAGTGGTCCCATACACAGGCTCGGTGCCAAACTGTCTGAGATTAAGGCTGGCTTGGGGTCAGTCCAGGAAAAAATTGAAAAGAGAAGTTCCAGTGTGGCAGAAGCAGAAAGCACTCAGAAAGTGAGTCATGATACGGAAGCCGACTAACCTGGCTGAAAATCTCCTTTTCATTACATTTCCTCTTTGTGGCTGAATTAGATTTAAAAGGTGAAAACTTTCAGCCGGATTTGCTCGGCTTTCCTATTGCTTTTGAAGAACAGTTGTGTAAGCCGTGTGTGTGTGTATATGTGTGTACATGCATGTGTGTACACACCTGTGTGTCTCTGTCTGTGTACCCCTGTCTTCCTTGCCGGCTGCTTGTGTACCTCTGTTGTATGCTCACACACACACTTCCGTCCGTTGTGCAGCATGTGTGGGACGAGCTGGATGTATGGCACTCCCGCATGGCGGCATTAGAGGTGGAGGTGCAGGACTTAGAGAAGCCAGAGGAGGCACAAGTCCTCACTGAAAGACTGGCAGAGGTCCAGCAGCTCCACTCCCACCTGGCCAAGCAGGCCGAGCAGAGGACCACTCTCCTCAGCAAGGTCAGAATAACCCCCCCACTCCCCATCGGCCTGCTCTTTCAGCTCCGCAACTGCCTCCTTAGAATTTAGAGGACACGTTTCCAAAGTGACTTGAATTCAGATGAGAACGGCATCAATTCAGACTCCATTCTCAAGTGCCAGTCCTCTTAGGTCCCTCTGCCTAACTCGTTATACAGAACACAGACTGACGTTGTGAAAGCATCAGATTTCGCAGCATAAAGATTATTGTGAAGTTAATTGCCTGCTTTGAGTCTGGATTACTACGATATAAGCAACCATACATAGTACTCAGTCTATAGATCAAGTAACAAAGTTGATAACCCTTAAATGTAATGCCTTTTAAATCAAATTCCTATTTAAATCTATTTCAAGTGTGGTTAAGCAGAATTGAATACACTTTTCTGATGTTCAAGCATACAGAATGTGCCCAATAGCAATTTTTTAAGTACTAAAGGACCAAGTTACATTGACTATTCATGTTTTACCACTTTGGGGATTGCTTGTCAAATTTGGATTGCAGTGTATTTAGAGTATGCACAGCCTCCAAGGTAATGGTTGGTGATATTGAGTTAACAGCAACAGTGAAATGAAGGGCCTTAGAAGGCTGTTACCTGAGAGTGTGGCCTGCATGGCTTCAGCTATGTAATATCAAATTCTACTTCCACTGTTCAGGGATAAATACAAAAAAGACGCTGTGACAGAACTAGTTTTCATTGTCGTTCTTGTATTTTTGGAACTCAAGTAGAACAAAGCTTTGATAAAATGTAAGTATTGATGTTTTAAATATTTAATTAGTTGTCAGTTGATGTTGTTTATCATTAATATTTGCTTCTCTGGACTTGTCAGTAAAGAGTAAGATGGTATCATTAATAATGCCCATATAGCACTGCCCCAAACGTTAACCAACTCAGCTAACAAATCAGAATATATGCCCCCTCTCTTTGGTCATTTATGTGAATTTTGCTACACCAAGTGGTAATTTTTCTCCGAAGCGTCTCTGGGCATCAGATTGAAATTTCATTTTAAAAGATATTTTAATTTGTCCCCCCCAGCTCTTCTCCTGTATAAGCTGTCATTGTCCTTTCATGGTTTAGGACTGCTGGTGTAAGATATAAGTCATTCAAGAAAGAGCAACTAAAAAATATGCAGTATTTTACATGTAATTGATGTTTATGTATGATCCTATCTTGGTGTGTGGTGCCTGAAAATGGTCTATTTGTGATATGTCATTCATGGTGTGGACAGATCCATACATGGCTTCAACAGCACCAGGAGATGATTAACAGCTCCATAAGCTGGATGGCCGAGGCGCAGTCCTGGCTCACCGCCCCCTGCACCTACACCACTGCTAAATGTCTGACCAGCCATGTCAACGCACTGCAGGTCTGTAAACTTTGGCCTGTACAAAGCTACAGTGTATTACTGTATCTTCTGCTAACACACATTACATCATAATATAGTGTGCTACAACATTATACTGTACAATGCTGTACTTTATAGTGGAATATAGTATATTCCACCATACTGTACTTTGTTTTAAAATGATGTCATTTACAATACTATTATATACTATACTGTGTTATACCATTCTATTCCATACTGTCCTATACTATATTGAATGGGTAGCATGGTGGCCCAGTGGTTAGCGCTGTCGCCTCACAGCAAGAAGGTCCTGGGTTCGAACCCCAGGGTTGTCCAACCTTGGGGGTCATCCCAGGTCATCCTCTGTGTAGAGTTTGCATGTTCTCTCTGTGTCTATGGTGGGTTTCCCCAGGTGCTCCGGTGTCACCCACCATCAAAAAAACATGCGTGTTAGGGATTATACTCCTGTGTGCCCCTGACCAAGGCATAACAAGACAAACTGGAGTTGGTCCCTGGATGCGACATGGCGGCTGCCCACTGCTCCTAGCTACACAGCTAGGATGGGTTAAATACAGAGCATAATTTCCCTACGGGGAGCATTAAAGTATATCAAAATAAAAATCAAAAAATAGTATAAATGCTACACTATCCTCACAACTCCTAAGTCCCAATGTGTACCAAATGTTTCATACTCTATATTTGATGGGAAAATGTTCTTTTCTTATGGAGGACTTGTGTGGCCTTCAGCAGATGCTTATCCATTTTCACTGCAGCTTGTGTTTGATGTCCAGGAGCATTTAAAACTCATATTCAGCTTTCACATACATACCTAAATACTTGAACCAAAGGTTTTGCCAGTGAATACTAGAATAGCGCGTCCCCAGGGCCTTGATTTATCTTGATGTTGAGGCTATGGCATAATATGGTATAAGACAATTTATTATCCCAGGACCAGTTCTTTTTCAAGGACAGAACAGAAAAGAGTGTTTGCCTTGTGTACAGTGTATTTCACACAAAAGTGCGCTACACATTCAAAGATTCACAACATGAACAGCTAAATGAGTGGTCGGATCAGTCAAGTAGTGGATAGAGCAGAGAAGAATCGAACAGTGAGGCGACCCTTTTGTTTATCTGTCATTAAACTTCGATTGAGATTTCCTTTTGTCTTCGTTGCAGTTGGTGTTGGATGATTCACAGCAGATACGGATCACCCTGCAGAGTTTCAGTGCGGTCCTGAAGGACATGTCGCAGGTTTGTGACATCACTTCCCTCCAGGAGCAGCTGACCGAGGCTGACCACCAAGTGGCCGCCATTCAGAAGAGTTTTGTGGCTCCACTGTCTCAACTTGAGCATGCTGCCACTGTGAGTCCCACAAAATCTCACTTTCCGTCCTTCTGTTATTCCCTTTTTTTTTTTTGTCTTCTATTCCTTGATGTTTTAGGGCTCTAGTTTCCGGATCATAGCACAGTCGAAGGTGCTGGTGCTAGTTCACGGCACAAGTCAATCTAAGGTGTGGCCAATACTTTTTTTGCTAATTTCGGGACATACTGTGCTCTTGGTAATCAGGTGCAATGGAAGCGCAGCTATAAAAGGGTTGGATTAGAAGGAATAAATTATCAGTAGGAGTGGTGGTGGGGTGTCTTCACTTACAGCCAATCAAATCAGTTCCTCTCATTCCCTTTAAAAGCAGCGCGCTCTCTGTCATGGTGAACTGCCAATTTCATAATGGACAGCAGAAGTCCAGACTGGCTAAGGCAGAAAAGCTTCTCCCGGGAGGAAACTGATGTCCTTGTTCAGGAGGTGCAGTCACCAAGTGCGCATACAACAGACGTGTTAATGTTAATTCAACGCGTCTGGGTTTGTGTCTTCGTCTGATGGCTGAGAGAGCTGGCACTGGATCGGCTGGGAGAGCTTGGTCTGCTGCGTTCTGTGGGCCCGGGGACTGCGGCCCTGCCCGAAGAGGAAACAGAGGGTGGTCTGACAAGACGTGGAAGCGGGGCAGGCTAAGCTAACTGCTAGCCCATGCAGACCGCCAGTTCCGATCACACTGAGGGCAGTCTGGTGGTGGCCTCACCTAGCGTTGACTGTTTTTGGTGTCATGTGGAGTGCGAGGAGGTGTGTTGAAGGTGTCTGGCTGGGAGAGCTGACGTTGGATCGGCTGGGGAAGCCTGGTCTGCTGTCTCCGGTGGGCCTAAGGACCACAGCCCTGACCGGAGCTGCCCCCGAAGAGAAAACACCAAGTGCGTTCTGACAGGACGCGGAGGCGAGGCAGGCTAGGCTAACTGCTAGCCCATGCAGGCGGTAGTTCTAACAGTCATCCTGGCTGGCGTTCACTCTCTTGGACAGTGATTTTTTTAAAGAAATTTTTTTTGAATATGTTAGATATATGTTTTTGAAGGGTTTTTTTTTTGTTTTTGTAGTTTGGATATATTTGTTCTTGTAGGTTTTGGCTATGTCTTTGTGTTGCACTGCTATGGGCTTGGGGAAATTATATTTCATTTCATTTTATGTACACAAGTACATGAAATGAAATGACAAATAAATGTTCCTGAGTCCTGGAATTCCAATGTGACATGAGACAACACACAAACATGATTATTTGACAGGATACTGTTTAAAGTGTCTTTGTTCCCACCAGCATCTTTCTCTCTCTTTCTCGGGTGGCATGGTGGCCCAGTGGTTAGCACTGTTGCCTCACAGCAAGAAGGCCCCGGTTTCGAACCCCAGGCCATCCCAGGTCCTTTCTGTGTGGAGTTTGCATGTTCTCCCCGTGTCTGCGTGGGTTTCCTCCGGGTGCTCCGGTTTCTTCCCACCATCAAAAAGACATGCATGTAGGGGCGTCCGGGTGGCGTGGTGGTCTATTCCATTGCCTACCAACATGGGGATCTCCATTTCGAATCCCCGTATTACCCCTGGCTTGGTCGGGCGTCCCTACAGACGCAATTGGCCGTGCCTGTGGGTAGGAAGCTGGATGTGGGTATGTGTCCTGGTCGCTGCATTAATGCCTCCTCTGGTTGATGAGGGCACCTGTGCGGGGGGGAGGGGGAACTGGGGGGAATAGTGTGATCCTCTCGCGCGCTACGTCCCCCTGGTGAAACTCCTCACTGTCAGGTGAAAAGAAGCGGCTGGCGACTCCACATGTGTTGGAGGAGGCATGTGGTAGTCTGCAGCCCTCCCCGGATCGGCAGGGGGTGGTGGAGCAGTGACTAGGATGGCTTGGAAGAGTGGGATAATTGGCCAAGTACAATTGGGGAGAAAAAGGGGGGGGGGTAAAAAAAATTAAGAAATATGCCCTGAAAAGTTTACTATTATTTTGGTTTGATTGGAGGTGTTTTAAGGTTTTCACCCAAGAGCAAACCCCCCCCCCCCCAAAAAAAGACATGCATGTGAGGGTCAATACTCCTGTCTGTGCCCCTGACCAAGGCAATGGAAAGAAGAACTGGAGTTGGTCCCCGGGAGCTGCAGCTGCCCACTGCTCCTATACAATAGGATGGGTTAAATGCAGGGAACAAATTCATTGTAAGAATACAATGTCACATAAAGTGGATTTCTTTCTTCTTCTTTTCTTTCTCTCTTTCCTGCACTTTCTATGAACACAGCAGAAGCCCTTAGTTAGATGTGATCACGGCTCAGTTAGCCTGGGCAATCAGTTCGTTCTTTTAGGTTGAATGAGGTTAATTGAAATATTGAAATCCCCATCACCATGTTGTTTTCCATGCATAATGACGCACATTGACTATTTTATGTTGGAAGACGACGATACGCGTGCATATATTTAATTGATTAAATGGTTTAGGACAGTAGTATTAGTTAAATTATTCACGAAATAGGCCAATATAACATACACAAAAGTGGCATGTGTGATTTTGGATCATACTGTACAATGCCATACTTTATATTTATGCTGTACTATGCTTAGTGCACATTTACCTAAAGCCCAGAAACTACCACACAACTCCTGCGTCTGTGCTAAGACGTGTTTGACCAGGCGGAGAGGCAGGCGTAATATTTGTTTATTTATTATTAAAATTTGGTGTTATTTGACACAAAACTACCACTGCACCACCTGATTTTGACCGACTCACCCTCTACTGCATCCCCACACCCATTTCAGTACAAGTGATGTCATGCAAGCCTGGAAATTGGCAAACGCGCCCAGGCAAGAGAAAAACCACCTTGTGCCCAATGAAATGGTTACTGTGTCTGCGTTAGCACTACCGCCATGGCGCCTTGCACCGTCCAGAAGCTAGAGCCCAACATGTTATTTCTGACTTGCCTTTTTGATTGCTTAGTTTCTCTTCTTTGTCTAAATCTGTCAGTTTTTTGTTAGTATCCTTCTTAGTTTCTGGATGCTTCTCTCTCTTTGCAATCTACATCTTCTCATTTCCATCCCCTCCGTTGATTGTTCTGCTAACTTGAAGTGGTGGAAGTTATCAATGGTATTCCATTTCAGGAGGTGGAGGCCATTGAAAGTGAAGTTAGGATTATGGAGAAGAACATGGCTGAGCTCAAGACTTTATTATCGTCTCCAGAGGCCCTCCCCAGCCCGAGAGAGGAGAGTCTGAAGGTACAAGGAGACCATGATGGTCAACAGATACATACAGAATCAGTCAAACTCAATATTTCTATTCACTTTTGAGTGATGGTTTTCCTTGTATGAGAAAAGCTCTGACCATAACATTTTGTAAAGGTGATATCAGCTTCACCAAGGTATCTGTTAGCTCAAACATACTGTCTTAATTGAAATGCAGTTTTTTCTAGCATTTTAAAAGGTCAAAATGAGACTGAGGATTGCTTCGATTTCCAGAAAAACGTGTTTTAATTTCAGTGAATAGAGGCTGTATAATCTTCAGAGGGAACAAGAAGGACTTGTGAGCTTTCAAAATGAATGTTTTATGATTTCTCCATTCAAAATGGAAGAAAATTCCGCAGGTTGACTTTGAGTCAGATGTATCCTCTTAGTCTCTCATAGCCAGACCTACCTCCACACTTTGTTTTATCGCTGTGCCAGTGCTGGAGAAAAGTCTGGCTGAACCCATTATCATTCTGTCTTGAAATGCATGCTCAATAATCCAGCTAAGAAAATCAAAGAAGGTTGAATCAGTTCATCTGGATACAACGTTTATTGACAGATACGTCTCATCACTCAACTAAGTGACATCTTCAGACTGAAGAGGTCACTTAGATGAGTGATGAAACTTATTCAGAATTCCGACTGAAATAGTCAGCCAGTGGCAGGCTTATACCCATGACCCTCTTCCTGTGAGTCAGATTAGCTTCCTCTTTATTCTGGTTAACTCTGTTTCTTTATGTACACAGGTGATAGAGCAGAAAATCCAGTCAATGAGGAAGACTGTAGCAGAGATCCAGAAGTGTAAACCAGGCCTCCGTTTACCAAAAAATGCTGAGGAGACCCTCACTGTCTTCAGCATAGTGGACCAGCTCCAAACCCTCCTGCTGGAACTGGAAAAGGTTAGTTAATCCATCTTTTTGTGTTGCTAACTTGCCATCATACTACTAGCTTCCTACCTGCTATTGTACATGCTGTACAGAGGACTGCCATTACTCTCCAAATCTCCCTTCCCTACTTATACATAGATGTATATGATTTTATAATGTCATGTGTTGTATATGACCAACTGATCAAGTTGAAGTTCTTGTGTAAGTTTACTTGGTAAATTGGTAGATTAAACAATCAGTCATTCAACCAGTCAGTCAGTAGAGCAATATATGGATTGCTGAAATGATGAATCAGTCAATGGATAAGTCAGTCAGTCAGTCAGTCAGTCAGTCAGTCAGCCAATCAATCAATCAACCAACCAACCAACCAACCAATCAATCAATTCTAATTCAACACAAACAACAATAATGACATTGACAAGTCTTTTTTATTCTTAACTGATCTACATGGTTTAACAATAAATTACGCAAAACAAGTTATTTCTTTGAGTGGTCTCAATTACTAAGCGTCTATGGAGATGAAGCGTGGTTAATGCTATTTTTGCTGAAATGACTAACCAGCTAGCCTTACTCAGTTGATGTCCTCTCCTATTCCAGAAAGTTCCTGCTCTGTTCTTACAACAGCCTTCGACCCCAACTGTAGGCAAGGCCTCCTCATCCAAAACAACTGCTCAACCAGCATCCCATCAGATGACCTCCCCGTCCACCCTTAAACTGTCCAGCTCAGAGGGTTCCCAGGTAAGATCAGTGCGCTGTCCAAACCATGGCTATCACCTGGTGGTCAGTAGGCCAATGTACTATACTGTATTTAGAACTACTATTGAAGATAAAGTAAATATACCTACAATATTTTGGTATAGTGAAAATTATATTGAACAATTTCTGTTTTTCAGTGACTCAAATGTCAGATTCATTTTTGGGGTTTACTTTTCACTTGGGAAAGTGAAATTATGTGCATTCTCCCTTTTTTGAGATGAAAGCATCTTATCAAGTGGTTAGCTATTTGTTTTGCGGTCACATCACTCTTATAACATCTTCTTCCCTTTTAGTTGATTAACTGACTTTCTTATACAGAATGACTGGGGAAATTACGTAAGATCAGATAAGATGACGTAAGATATATGATAAGGTAGAAAAAATAAAATTAATTTTGTAGGGTAACTTTTGTAGGTTTTCTAGGGTATAGTGTAAGCAAAAGCAGAAAATGTAATAACACAACTATAGCGGCAATCTTTACATAGTATATCACAGAAAGTTGAATCAGTTCCTCTGGACTGATTGAGAGAAACGTTTCATCACTCATCTCATGCCCCTTTTCCACTACATGGTACCAGCTCAACTCAACTTGACCCGTTTCATTTTGGCTGGCAACTCCATATGTATCGGAGGAGGCATGTGGTAGTCTGCAGCCCTCCCCGGATCGGCAGAGTGCTGGAGTAGTGACCAGGATAGCTCGGAAGAGTGGGGTAATTGGCCAATTACAACTGGGGAGAAAAAGGGAAGAAAAAAAATGTTAAAAGTCATCAAAAAAATAACGGTAGTGTAAAAACATGGTGAGAGAGGGATTGACTGCCAACAGGATGTTAGAAATAAGAACAGAAATAACACCGAGGATGGACGGTAACAGATGTAACGTCTTTATCCGCGGTCTCCACCGTCTCACAGCAGAGCAGCAGGGAGAAGGGCCGCGTCCAAATTGTCCATTTTGAGGAGGATGTGTTGAGGAAGTCTGGAGGTACACTGAGGACCGTGGAAGAGTCCACTCCTGGACAGAGAGTCTCCTGGTCAACAGACAGGACCCAGGTAAGCAATCCTGGAAGCCAACTGTCTGTCCCCTCTTGTTCAGTCTCTTGTATGTCAAACTGACAAATAAAGAGATGAACACCAACTCTGAACATTGTGAAAGTTGGAGCTGATTTAGAAGGTATTGAGGAATAGTAGACATCAACCACAATAAAAAGAAATCCACAGGACATTGAATAAACCGGGCTTCAGGGATGCTTTTAGAGGATGCCCACAGGGGTTCCCAGCAAGCTTAGGGCTAGTTAACTTTCGCTGTTATAACATTAGCTAGAATTTACACATCTGGAGAATTACAAAAAAGAGCTAGTCTGCTCAGAGGGTTGAATGCCACCAAATTTACCAACAGCACAGAGGCAACAAAAGACTTCCCACATTGGTGAGAAAGTGCAAAAACTTAATCAAATGGGCTCTGTGATCTATTGTAAAGACCCTGATGTGTAAAAAGGACAGCGATAGCAGAATACAGTTGACTGTGTCTTTGTCAGAAAATGTTAAGAGTCGTTATATGGAAGAAAAGTTTATTAACATTGAAATAAGTTGCAGGCACATCAACAAGCAGCGAAATGAACCACACACTGACTGAACCTGGCTAGATGTTGGTGTCTTTGCATCCATTGGCTCAGAGGACATTTGATTTCTCTTATCCATCCATTATCTGAACTGTTTATCCTGCTCTCGGACTAAAGCGTTTACCTGATCCTGAGAACTCTTGGCCACCTCTTTCAATATAATATATTTTAGTATGTAAAGAATTTTCATTAGAAAATAACCAGGTCAAAACATGGAGTATGTGTTTCAGAATTTTGCAACAACATCGCCTAACATTTGCATTTTGAATGCACCCATTGGTTGGGTGCATTCAAAAGTAATGCTCTCTCCACCGCTTTTGTTGCGATCTTGCCTGAAGAACGAGGCCTGATGTCTGATGTGTCTAACATTGATCTTGCAGTTTTAACACTATAGCTGTCCCCCGCTTACTCTTATTCCCCCTCACATGGCACCTGTCTCACACATGACCTGTCCTCCCTCTCTTCTGCATCATCTGTGACTGACCATGTTCATATTGAGCATCATGCAGACAGATGCAGAGACAAACATAGTGTAGACTAGAGGGTCCGCGGTGGTGTAGCGGTCTAAGCATCGGCTTTGTGTCGATGCAGTTGCCCACTGGGGACCGGGGTTCGCGCCCTGGTCTCGTCACATCCGACTATGGCCGGACTCGACGAAGCAGCAATAATTGGCAACGTTGTCTTCGGGAGGGGGGCAGAGTCGGCTTGTGTTTGTCACATGAATGCATCTCTGTGTGTGTCGGAAAAAGCAGTGGTTCGGCCTGGATTCGCCTTGTCACGAAAGTGGCGAGGCGTCTCCTTCCACACAGCCGGCCGGAGAGATGCAGTAGGCGAATGCATGCAGTACGAGGGTGGGTGTCTGAACTAAAAAAATAGGGATTGATTGGCCACTAAATTGGGAGAAAAAAAGGAAAAATCAGAAATAAATGTATTAAAAAAAAACATAGTGTAGACTAGAACGTCCGGGTGGTGTGGCAGTCTATTCCGTTGCCTACCAACACAGAAATCGCTGGTTCGAATCCCCATGTTACCTCCAGCTTGGTCAGGTGTCCCTACAGACATAATTGGCCACATCTGTGGGTGGGAAGCTGGATGTGGGTATGTGTCCTGGTCGCTGCACTAGCACCTCGTCTGGGTGGTCAGGGTGCCTGTTCAGGGGGGAGGGGGAACTAGGGGGAATAGTGTGATCCTCCCACGTGCTACGTCTCCTTGGCGAAACTCCCCACTGTCAGGTGAAAAGAAGCAGCTGGTGACTCCACATGTATCGGAGGAGACATGTGGTAGTCTGCAGCCTTCCCCGGATCGGCAGAGGGGATGAGGCAGCGACCAGGACAGTTCGGGAGAGTGGGGTAATTGGCTGGGTACAATTGGGGAGAAAAGGGGGGAAAAGAAAAAAAAAACAGTGTAGACTCATGCAACGCTAAAATCCATGCACTGCATATTCTATACTTGTAGGTTGCATTTCAAAATGTAGCCTTCTTGTTTGTAGCTGTTGTTGGTGATTCTTATAGAAAATGTGACAATGCATTATCGTATTAATATTTTTGTACCACTGTTCCTCTCTCTCTCTCTCTCTTTTTTTTTTTTTTGGTTATTTAGAGACTGGCCACACTCTTGCGTAAGAGCGTGGGGTTGCCTTATGTACAGTGGACATGGGGAATAGGAAGTGGTTAAATTACACGATTTTGAGTTGGGGGAGTAGGAATGTGTGGGACTGATTCAGATATTGAATCAACAGACAAAATCCTAGTTTATAAAAACAGGATGTACGGAGATATCTAGATTATCTACTTTATCAATTCAAATCCAATATTTTATTCTTTTTTTATCACTGATTTTTTGGTCTTATCATTTTGGTGTTTAGTGTTTGTTTGGTGGCATGAGTTGGATACCCAGAATATCTGATGGAAATGTGAGAGTTTTAATACCATCATGTAATTTTGATTAATTAAGTCATAAAGGTAGCTGACATTATAATATTCAAAGTTTATAGTAATTTTGTTACATATAGAAATTTGACAAACTTTGTGTACTGCATATACATAAATACTAACACGTGCATTTACTCTATGGAGATGATTTTGAACTTGGGTGGGTATGCTGGGCAGTACTTTTGATTATAGTAATACTAATAATTCTTTATAAATCCTGTTTCCTTTTTTAAAACATTACATGCCACAAGATGAAGAGGTTCAGTCCATGCAGACGTGTGTGCATTGGACCATGATAAGTTGGACAGACATGGGATAGAGAATGAGTACATCCTGCAGCCTCAGAGCTCCAGTCTGTCCTGTACTGACTGTACAGCATGAGCAAGTTTCCAATCAGTCAGGGAAGGAGGACACAAACTACATTGCTGTTGTTCAGTGTTCTTGAACGCACCCACATGCATGCATACCCAGTCTCAGTATGTGTGTGTGTGTGTGTGTGTGTGTGTGTGTGTGTGTGTATATATATATATATATATATATATATATATATATATATATATATATATATATATATATATTTATGACTCTTTATTTTCAGAAATATTGTTGAATATGTGACTTTTTTTTGGACTATGTCTGATGCAGAACATTCTGTCAAAAGCATTGGGACAGTGAGCTCAAGTCTGTATTTGTTGCTGTGCACTCAGCTGGTTTTTGTATTTTGAAGGCACAAAGAAAACAAACATACTACAGGCCTCTCTGGCAGTACGTTTACCTGCCTGCTGTCTTATTGCTCGCTGAGGGTTTTCCAGTCACTAAAGAGCGTGCAGAGTCACTTGTCCACTCTTAGGTATGTGGTCTGTATCAACTATAGACATACACACAGACACTACCTGTCGACCCTTCTGATGGAAGATGAAGCCTTCATTGGATGCAAATTCTTTAATCCAACAGAAAAATCAAGCACGTCCTAATGGATGATCCCTACAGAATCTGATTCCACTCCTAAACAGAGGTGGAAAACTCCACTTCAGAAAGTAGAAGTACTAACCATGTATTTGCTCTACCCATACACTAAACTAGCTGATTCTAATTAGCACAACACTTCAGCCAGGTAGGAGAACTAATTAGTGAAATCAGCTGGTTTAGTCCATGGGTGGAGCAAATACATGGTTAGTACTGCTACTTTCTGAAGCCGGGTTTTCCACCTCTGCTCCTAAAACACACAAAGTCGGGGTGTCCAGATGGCGTGGCGATCTATTCCGTTGCCTACCAACATAGAGATCGCCAGTTCAAATCCCCGTGTTACCTCCGGCTCGGTCAGGTGTCCACACAGACACAATTGGCTGTGTCTGCGGGTGGGAAGTTGGATGTGGGTATGTGTCCTGGTCGCTGCACTAGCACCTCCCCTGGTCGGTCAGGGGCCTGTTCGGGGGGGGTGAATTGGGGGGAATAACGTGATCCTCCCATGCGGCACATCCCCCTGGTGAAACTTCTTACTGTCAGGTGAAGAGGGCGGCTGGCGACTCCACATGTGTTGGAGGAGACATGTGGTAGTCTGCAGCCCTCCCCAGATCAGCAGAGGGGGTGGAGCAGCCACCGGCATGGCTCGAAAGAGTGGGGTAACTGGCTAGGTACAATTGGGAGAAACGGGGTGAAATCCAATTAAAAAAAAGGGGGGGGGCTAAGACCTAAACAACCTGAAACCCTGAAGTAAAACCCATTGCAATATGTACATGGACAAGTACAAACCATAGTCACTATCATGCCACAATAGGGAGACAAAGTAGCCTGTTGGTCAGATGGCCAGGAGTGTGTGTGTGTTTGTGTGTGTGTGTGTGTGTGTGTGTGTGTGTGTGTGTGTGTGTGTGTGTGTGTGTGTGTGTGTGTGTGTGTGTGTGTGTTTGCGGACCCTCTGCTTTTCCGGCAAATATCGTAGATGTGCCCTTGTACCCCAACCCAATAGAGCTTGTGTAGCTGTATAATAGCCAACAATACAGGACTGTGGTTGTACAAGGCATCTCCAAGGCATGAATGTGTGTTACTATGTGAATGTGAAGCAGTGCATTGCTAAGTGCAACTGTCAGAAGCTGCCAGCGACCAAGTGACAACAGCAGCAAATGACCGCCTTTACCTCACTGTGCCAAGAGCACTTTTGACCGCTGCTCTGTGACTCTGCACATGCATGTCTCCATGACAACAGCAGGATTGTATCGGTGTGCTCCACACCGAAGAAGAAAAAGAGGAAGAGGGTTGGGAGAAGGGGATGGAGGAGGAAGGAGGAAGAGGTATACTTTGGTGGCTCTGGGATACTTTCCTAGGCGTAGCACCCGAGGTAAAAAAAAAAAAAAACCTAAAACCAAAAAACGAGGTTTTGCTGTGAAAACACCCAGCACGCCTGTTCTGCACTCACGACCTCCTGGGGATATCACTTTCCTCCGGCTCATCTCATTTCACCTGGTGGCATCACTTTTCCCGTGGGAGTAGAATAAAACACACTGTGTGAATTAATATGTTCAGCGGGTCTGGATCAAGTAGCACTTGTAAATACATTTGGTTATTGGGTCGGACCTACTCAGGTGTCAGTCGGTTGAGGTTTCCCACATAGTACATATAGGACACAGAATGTGGAACAATCTTTTGAAAATATTTGGGCTCATTTTAGAGTCCTTTGACCCTTTAGAAAAAATGCCCAAAACATGCTTATAGTACCTGTTCTGAAGTGGTAAACCCCACCGATCTGGTGCTTGAAGCTGGTGAAAACAAATGCCCCCTGAATTGTTTTGTACCCATGACTCAACCGTAGTCCGATCTTCATATATTTCACTGCTTCTCTCCTGGCACCGAGGCCTCCTCCCCCCATCACCAGCTCACCTTATCTTCTCAGACTCTGTCATCTTCCTCCTCCTCTGCATCCCTCTCTCTTTTCGATCCTTCGAAATGTACTTATTAAAACTATTTTCTTCTCCTGAACCATGCCGCCGATTTCTAATAATCTGTTTTCCCACCTCCCATCCATTTCTCTGCACATCTGTCTGGGTTTTCCTTCTTCCTCTAGATGACAATATGGAGCAATGTCTAACAAGTCTGCAATAAATAAATAAATACATGTGTGCATGTATGTATGTATGTATGTATGTATGTATGTATGTATGTATGTATGTATATATATATATATATATATATATGCAAACAATTTGCACATTCATAATAAGTTACTGGTAGTTAATATCCGTATAAAGTAATTTCTCTCAATTTTTCACTATTAACACAATCGTGTTGATATAATCTTTATTCTAACGACTGTAATGGCTGTTTTGTTGCTTGGCGGCAGGGCGCTGCGCTTCCTGCCACAGGAAAGACTGAAGCTGCCACAAAACACAGCCGGGCCACCGGCAAACAAACCCAACTTGACAGACAGGTAAACTAATTATCCTACCATAAACAAAAAAAAAAATATCTGGTTTTATGAAGTTAGGATCCACCTGTTATTTGTCCTGTTACTGTTTGCCATCCAAATCAAATTATGCTGTGAACCATTGTTTCTCATCAGTCTCCTGTAATGTAGGAATCTAAGCATGTTCTTGTGTTGCACTCATTGTAGTCCTTCCATATAACAAGGTCAGCTGAACACCTAACATGTGCCTGCAAATCTAGCTAGCTCTTCTGAGTAGTGTAACAGTCTATTCTGTTGCCTACCAACATGGGGATCACCGGTTCGAATCTCCATGTTACCTCCGGCTTGGTCGAGTGTCCCTACAGACACAATTGGCCGTGTCTGCGAGTGGGAAGCCTGGTGTGGGTATGTGTCCTGGTCACTGCATTAGCGCCTCCTCCGGTCGGTTCGGGCACCTGGTCGGGGGGGGGGGGACTGGGGGGATTAGCGTGATCCTCCCACACGCTACATCCCCGTGGTGAAACTCCTCACTGTCAGGTGAAGAGAAGTGGCTGGCGACTCCACATGTATCGGAGGAGGCATGTGGTAGTCTGCAGCCCTCCCCGGATCAGCAAAGGGGGTGGAGCAGTGACCGGGATGGCTCGGAAGAGTGGGATAATTGGCCAAATTCATTTTTTTGGGGGGGGGGTAGCTGATAGCTAGCTCTTGCCCGGGTCCATTTTCCTGTAATTGAAAGTTTACCCAAACCGAATCAAAACCAATGTTCCTGGATTGCTTTTTACTTAAAATTGAGTGAATTTATTTGTTTTGACAATGTAATGGATTGACCTGTTGCTCTAAGAAAGCCGTAAGTAACTTTTGATAACTCAGCAGCACACATATGAATAGATATACTTAACATTTCATAACTTCACATTAAAACCGAGTGTACCAGTGAGTCATTTTTTCAGGGGTTTGTCTAACCCTACAGAGTAGAAGACTACAGAGTTGGTTAAGGTGACATGTGATTTACGTTATAACCCTGATGGTGTTTCTTCAGGACGTAGAGGGCCTTTCTGCTGCCTCAGGAATGAGCACGCCCGAAGACCCCTCCAAACACCAGAGCACAGTCACGACACAGTGCCTGCCTGACAGCATGGTAAACACACCCTCGTCCGTAAGCCTCTCCAAACTGGACCCCGAGTCCCAGCAGCGATGTGTAGTCTCCTAGATCTAGAACTTCTAGAGCCCCACTAGAAACTTAATAGACCCCCCCCCCTCTCAGTTTGCAATTAGAACCAGGCCGAAAGCCACAAACACCTTTTCAGGCCTGTTTCATCTGTCCACCTTACAGTGCATTTACATGGTGCGGAGACTTGTAATCACATGAGCATCGAGTAGGACCCCTGCAGCTACTCTGTTTACGTTGTCTATTTAGATTCCAGTAGGTCTACCTGGGATGTTTTCTGGAAAAGGATAGGTGATTCGACTATTGGACTAATGAAGTTAGTCTGCAGGTGGTATAAAGTGTGTTGCAAACCTGCTTTTGGTAGGTTTAGCTAGTTGTTTACATGAAGGACTACTGAGCTCACCAGCTCTCTGTGAGTGTGTCTGCATATTTGCAGATGACACAGCTCTGTTGTGCATGTAGTGCACGGCTCTTAGCACATTATCTGCAGCTTAGTCAGATGGTGTGCGACAGATTAAGGCTAACCATAAACCAAACCAATAATTTTCCCCGAATAAGTAAAGATTCTAATAGTTTCCAGCATGTGGGTTGAATGTTTTTAATAAACGGTGTGTTTTTGTGTAGACCTTACTGTCAGAGGTTTGACGAGAATTTCTGAAAGACGTTTGACTCCTTTTTAATTCACTCAAAATGTACTAATAGTCACTTTTGTGAAATGTCTTTTTTTTTAAATAATGTGTCATGGATTTGACTAAACACTCTTTAAGATCTGAACCACATAAAGTAATATATTAAACTTCTGATCAGCGACTGAGCCGAGGATATCGAAGCTTTATTTAGCAAGGCAGCAATTTTATGTGTTAGTAGAAAAGCCACCTGTTTGCTTAGTCACGATATTTATCTGCTTTTTGTATTTTCACGAGGTCAGCAAAATTATTTCCCTCAATTTTCAGACTGGGCTGTTTACATAACTGATTAATAATTGATTAACTGAATATTTATTCTGCATTACTGTCCCTGCCTGGCAGCAGGACGGACTGGAGACGGATTCCCCGTCACCTTGAATCACAATGAAAAGTCACTGTCTCGAGACGACCTGTAGACTGTGGGGACGTTTCTCTGCTATGATTTCTTATGGCCATGGAAATGCACTGCTTTAACATTAATAGAGATCAAGACAGTGCTGTTTACAAGTGAAAACCTTCTCAACACCATTTTGTTTGTTTGTTTGTTTACTTTTACCCACTGCAAAAGGACTGTAGTGAGTCCTTGATTGGTCTAAAATTGTATGACCACTTTTGGCCATTCAAAGACCATTACGGTATAATTTCAGTTAATGTGTGGCTGTTTAGTCTAAAAATTAAGAAATAGGGGGCGTCCGGGTAGCGTAACGGTCTATTCCGTTGCCTACCAACATGGGGATCGGTGGTTCGAATCCCTGTGTTACCTCCAGCTTGGTCCCTACAGACACAATTGGCCGCGTCTGCAGGTGGGAAGCTGGATGTGGGTATGTGTCCTGGTCGCTGCACTAGTGCCTCCTCTGGTCGGTCGGGGCACCTGTTCGAGGGGGAACTGGGGGGAATAGCGTGATCCTCCAATGCGCTACGTCCCCCTGGCGAAACTCCTCACTATCAGGTGAAAAGAAGTGGCCAGCGACTCCACATGTATCAGAGGAGGCATGTGGTAGTCTGCAGCCCTCCCTGGATCAGCAGAGGGGGTGGGGCAGTGATCGGGATGGCTCGGAAGAGTGGGGTAATTGGCCGGATACAATTGGAGAGAAAGGGGGGGGGTTTAAAAAAGAAAGAAATAGGCCCTGAAAAGTATACTATTATTTTGGTTTGGTTGGAGGGGTTTTAAGGTTTTCACCCAAGAGCAGCACTGGTTAGACTTCTTACATTTTACTGCATGTACTGTACTTGTAGACTGTTCACATTTTTTCTTCTTGCTATTTTGTGGACATTTTCCAGCTCCCCTTTGCGCAGCAGAACATGAAAAAAAAACATTCAAAAACAAATAAATCCACAACAATGATCTACTCCCTCGTCTCTTTCTTTTTTCTTTTTTTTTTTTCCTGTGTCAGGAGCTCATGATGGGACAGAGGGTGCTTGCATGGAAGGGGGATGACAGCGGCTCAGAGGAGCTGAAGACACACACGGCAGACACACACTCGCAGTGCACACCTTCTCAACACACACACACCACAGGCTCATACACATCTGGCGAGCTCACACGAGGGGAATCGGTTGTTGTGAAAGATGTCCAGACCTCTGTTGTTGCTGATGCAAACGGTGGTGTCGGGTCAGTGGAGACATCTGACCGCCTGGTTCCCCTGGATTATCCATCTTCCGGAAAGGCTCTGTTAGCACCAGAGAAGAAGCCCACAGACCCACGTTTTCCACCCAGCTCAGAGAAAACGCAGGCTGGGCTGCATTTGACACAGACTCAACCTGTAGAGTCAGTAGCTGCTGCACCCACCGAATCAACCATACACATGCATACACCCTGTTGGCTCAAAAGCACAGCCCAGCCTGTGCCAGCAGGAGTCCTCACCTCACAACCACCCACCACCACATACAGCACCCGTCAGAGCACAGTCGGACCCCTGCATCGGGACGGCGCGGAGGGCTTGCATCCTGCTGCAGCCCTGGTAAGCACACTTTCAGCTCCGGTACCCGCACGATACACTCCTGAATCCGTCAACCTCACAGCACAGACCTCCTCCCTCCTCCTAACCCTCTCTAACCGTGCAAGGGTGGACTCAGAGATGGGACTTGGTTCACAGAAATGTTGCACAAAAATACTCACAGATAGACAGTGTTGACCACCCTACTGTTTGTTCACAACATAACAGTCTAGTGTTTTGGTTTACCGGACGACTAATTCAACATTTTATCCCATCATGCCACAGTGGGTTTTAACAGATTAAGCCTGGTGAATGGTTTGATGGTGCCAGATACATTGACCGTTTTGAATTTCCCTTCCACTCAACCACATTACATGTGTAATGGGCTTACTCACACCCGAGCCTGGCAGATTGGCGTGATGGTTTCAGTAATCCTTTTTGAGTGAATAATCATAACACCCAAACAGCGTTTGTTGACTCGTGGTGTTGACTTCCTCGTGAAAGCTGCGTCAGCTTACTGACAGTCTCCATGCTTAGTAACGCAGAGTACTCAGACCTGCGAGAAAATAGATAGATGGTTACTGTACAGTCGGTTTGGCACATTTGAGTGCCAAGGGATAAATATAAGTTGTGCAGAGTGAAAAAAGGGATCTCATTACATTGCATTGAGTCAGTCCATTTCAAATGAGGGGGGAACAGCATTTGAATAGAGGGATGATAAGAAGCAAGAAAATAAAAGAGTGGGGAATTCTTCACAGAGATAAATGACTAAAACCTGACAAACTGCTGGTGCCCTTATGAACCGAAGAGGAAACTAGGAAGGAATGGTCTACTTACTGCTTATTCAACTGACAGACACTGTAACACAGCCCTATGTGTTAACGCTGGCTCCACCCCTGTGGCTCAAAGCACACCTCTCTCTCTCCCTCAGACACACACTCTTGCTCTCTCTCTCTCTCTCTCTCTCTCTCTCTCTCTCTCTCTCTCTCTCTCTCGCTCTCTCACACACACTCTCGCTCTCACCCTCATGCTTGCTCTCTCTCTCTCTCACACACACATACTCTCTCTCTCTTTCTCTCTCTCTCTCTGATGATAATGTCCCTGTCACTGGAGCCTAGCCCCACTCCAGGAAGTAGTTTCTGCCACAGGTGGGTGGAGCTGTATGGGAAGAAAAAGAAAGATCAAGCAGAGAGAGAGAGAGAGAGAGAGAGAGAGAGAGAGAGAGAGAGAGAGAGAGAGAAGAGAAACACTTAACAAAAGTGAGGGAAACTGAGAAAGGGAGGGAAGGAGCTTATGAGGGAGAAAAAGAGGGAGACGGTGAAATAGATGAGAAGTGTGGGAGGTGACACCTTGAGAGGTAGGTATCTAGAGGTAGGTATCTATACTGTAATTATATGGGTCAACTCTACAGACTGTACAGCTAGTGTCAACTTCTACCACCACTGTCTGTGACCCTGGGAGTGGGTGGTATGTACAGCAGACAGCTGATAGCTGTGTGTGTGTGTGTGTGTGTGTGTGTGTGTGTGTGTGTGTGTGTGTGTGTGTGTGTGTGTGTGTGTGTGTGTGTGTGTGTGTGTCTGTCCCAGGCCCTGGTGGAACCGAAGGCAGCAGGGTCTGAGTCTGGGCCCTGTCCCAGGGAGTGCTTGCTTCATGTCTGCCTGCAGCAGGCCAACCAGCTGGAGCTTTGGCTGCACACAGCCCAGAGAAGCGCGGGAGCTCCACCGAGCTCGGCCGGCTCATACTCAGATCCCGTCAGCATGCAGCACAGTGTAGAGCAGCAACTCCTCACCTGCCAGGTAAGCACACAGACAAAGCATTTGTATTGCTGCTGTTAGATGGACACTCAACATCTGCCATATGTTTGGATAGATTAGTATAGATTGCGGCAGGCGGTAAGTCCTCTATCAATGACTGTGTTTTTACCCTGCAGCAGATATTTATCTTATATTTATCAAGGGTGTATTGTTTTGGACTCTAGTCAAACACGAATGTCATGTGACATGGAGGCGGCAAAATGGTTTCAAATCAGAACATCTAGTCTTAGAAAATGTCAGCATACTTCTCCTAAAGCCACATGTAGGCAATCCCCTGAGAATCGTAACAATATGAGGTCATTGGTCACATGACAATATGATAATTTCAAGTTGCACAGTGTAGATTTAGATAAATATGACTTATCGGGGAATCATCTTGAAATGGTTACTCGTCGCTTCCTTATTTCAAGTCTCACTATATCTCAGGTCGAATCTAACTTTAAATTTAAAAAAAAAAGGCAAAAGATTTAAATGTTCCCTACCAAACTACATGATGTAGCTGGTGTTACAGTCAAGAGACAGATTGACCCGGGACCAGGACTCCTTACACAAACTGGGAAGAGATACTGGGAGAAGTCGAGACAAATTTGTATGCAAGGAGCTTTGAATAAACAGGTTTGTCACATTATTCAAATTATGTTCAAAAAATACTGATGGATAAAAGAGGGAACATTGTGTTTATGCGTGTGTGTGTGCGTGTGGTGTGTTAGTCTCCCAATCCTTTGCAGCCCAGAGGGCAGAGCATGGCACCAATACCAGTAAGGTGGATGGTTCCATTCCCCTTGTATCTCAATGGGCCAAGCATGCCCATTATACTGCTAGGGTCGGGGCCTCCACTTTCACAAGGGCCTCTTATTCTAAACATGTATACACACCAATGCCACTGTAACATGTTCTTCATAAAAATGACTGCTAAATGACAATCATCTTGAATGGTGTGTGATTTGTGCTGTATAGCTACATAAAGGGACATTTCTATTTTAAGAATCAGTGTGGGACTCCTGTCTGGTCTTAAGCAGCAGAAGCAGCATCAGCTCCATAGATCACTACACAAGTGATCGGTCCTGAGTAGGAAACAGGTCAGAACCACAGCAAACAGATGTAATAGGAAACAATACACCTGTGAGCCCGGGTTAATAATGTACTGCATGTTGGTGGCATTCCAGGCTGAATCCTTTCAGTAAACAGATGGGGAAACTTTCCCTTTTGTTTTTGGCTTGTGCCTTTTATTGTTCCTTCTCTTTCCTTGTTGAGACTTTATTGGTTCTTGGGCTCAGGGCTTGAGGAAGCACCCTTGTTACTCAGAGACCGTCTATGTGCAGGGGTTCTAGAGGACTCTAGATGGTCAGTGTGAGTGAAGAACTCTGCTCTGTGTGCCCTGCAGCTGCTGCTGCGGACTTATTTAGGCAATAAAGGACCACAGCCGTGCAGGACAGAAAGATGATGGTGTGTGAATGACTCTGCTGAAACAGAGTGCTCGGTCAAACTTCTATGGAGTCATACAAGTTAAGAAAACGTCACGTTTTCTTGTAGCTACAGATGGTTGGTGTTAAGATTGACTCTGTCTCAGTTCCTATTTCAGGATTCTGTTGTGATCCATGAGGTCATTTGACCGATTTGTGCTCCAATCATGCTTGGTAAACTGTTTAAAATATCCTTACGAAAATTAAAAGCATGCTATGTTTGTCTGAGATAGTCTATGTAAACATGCTGCTGTCGCTTTAGGGAACAGACGACTTTAGAGCAAGCGAGCAAGGTTGAGCAGACACTAAAGGCCTGCCAATATGCAGATGCTAGTATTTGCATTTCAGCGGTGCAGACAGCTGCAGAAGTGGTGGCCAACTCGGAAAACACTGGTGATGTTGGAAACAAATAACCTACGGTGTTTTCAGATTAGCAGTGCTCATCTAGTATCAACTTGTACCTCTCCAATCACACGCAGCAAAACTGAGTTTGCAGGACTCACTGGAGTACTGCACGCACAGTGTCCTATCAGCTTGGATATAGACAGGTCCGATCCAAGGTTTGCAATCCAGGGTTTGAACTATTCTGATCTTTTTTATACTTAGAAAGAAATTAGATCCTCTTATAAGGGGATATTTTAGTCACAACACAGTACAGTGCTGTCAAACTGTTATTTGAGATAAAGAATACGAACTTCAGTAGGTTTGAGCTTTGAAATCTTTAAGGAAATAAGAGAAACACTAAATCAAATATTCCAATGTAACATACTCAAAAGGTCCAGTTCTCATCTGTTGGTGCCCGACAACGTACTCACTGACTTACATGTATGGCAAATAAAAGAGTGTGCCAGCTCCACACCGGCATATACATGGACTACCATTCAAAGCACCTTAAAGGACAACAAAACGCTATTCTCTAACACGGAAAATTGAATCTGTTCATCTGGACACGTTTCATCACTCATCTAAGTGACATCATCTTCAGTCTCACCTGGCTGCAGGTATCCCCACCCTTATAAACAATACAGTCGCATCACGACCGAAGCCAGCGATCGTTTTCGTATGCAAATTGCAATGGCCATTTGTACTATTCACAGAGAATTTGGGAATAGTTTCAATCACAGCATTGTAAGATGGTGACAGATGTACACTCAGCCCCCCCCCCCAACTCGGTTCAGGGATGACCTAAGAGTATATCTATCACCATTTTACGATGCTGTGATTGCATCTGTTCCTCAATCCTGTGAATGGTACACATGACCATTGTAACTCTAATTAATGGTCACAACAGTTTGCATATGAAACTGATCATTGGTTTGGTCATGACGCAGCTGTATTGTTTATAAGGGTGGGGGGTGGGGATACCTGCAGTCAGTTGAGACTGAAGAGGTCGCTTAGATGAGTGATGAAACGTTTCTCTCAATAAACGTGTCCAGATGAACTGATTCAACTTTCTGTGATTTCCTCACCTGGATTATTGAGCATGCATAAAGACATTGTTCTCTAACAGTCTTCACAATGTCCGTGATTGAAAATTACTCTTTCCTAAAACCAGCTATTGAAGACTCCAATTAGCAATGCAGGCCATCATCCAGAAAGTCTGGAACTCATTCATAGACATCAACTGTTAATCTAATATTTATTTATTTTGTTTTTACAAAGCTTGGCTCTGTATGTGTTTCAGCTCTAAATAAGAAATGCAGCCTCTTTCATAGATGATACCTTAATTTCTCTCCCAGACATGTTTTTTTTTTTTTTGGAATTTTCCCCTTTTTTCTCCCCAATTGTACTTGGCCAGTAACCCCACTCTTCCGGGCCATCCCCGTAGCCACTCTTCCCCCTCTGCTGATCTGAGGAGGGCTGCAGACTACCACATGCCTCCTCCCATACATGTGGAGTCGTCAGTCGCTTCTTTTCACCTGACAGTGAGGAGTTTCACCAGGGGGACGTAGTGCATGGGAACCCTTATTTGTTGGTACAGAGTTTATATATTTGGGAATACGCACAGCATCCGCTTTGAACTGAGAACATCCATCCATCCATTATCCAAACCGCTTATCCTGCTCTCAGGGTCACGGGGATCCTGGAGCCTATCCCAGCAGTCATTGGGCGGCAGGCGGGCTAGACATCCTGGACAGGCCGCCAGACCATCAGTATTTATTTTTTCAGTATTAATTGCACCACTCGTTTTGAAGACGTCATCAGTATGTCCTCAGTCTACATGGGATGACCCAGTTGGTACCTGTCCAGGGAGTCGTTCATTGCTGGCTGTGTCACATGATCTCGCCATTAGAGTTTCAAAGTTTAAACCCGGCCCGGTGGCACGCACACTGGATTTGATGCAAGGTTGTTTTTTTTTGGGGGGGGGGACTGCCTCTGATAGGATCTTGCCTCCTTTTCAAATTTGCTTTAGCATGACTTTACTTTCTTAAGGACCCTCTGTCTAGAAAACACCTTCTTTATGACCTGGATCTAATCTGGTCCCTAACCTCAAATATTTAATTGAATAATTTCTCTGTTTTGTTTGTTTTGTTTTTTTTACAATTGATCAGATTAAAAGTATTGTAACGTGTATGGACAAGTAGAAACGTTGGTCCTTGATTAACGGGTCGGACCCTTTAGTCGACTGGTTAATGTTGTCGCTTGCGGAGTGGGAGATATGGGTTCGCGTCCCGGCTGTGGCGGTTCCTGGGCTGCCTCCTGAATTCGCTACATTGGTGTCAGAAGTGGGATGGCGAGACCGTGAGATCATTGGAAGCGCGTGCGCCCAGAGAGTGAGGGTGTGATAAGCTGAAGCGCGTCCCGAAGGAGGGGGGTAGTGTAACGTGCATGGATAAGTAGACACTTGGTCCTTGACTAACGGGTCGGACCCTTCCACTTCTGACACCAATGTAGCGAATTTGGGGGGCAACCACAGGAACTGCCGCGGCTGGGACACGAACCCGTATCGCCCGCACCGTGGGAGACATCGCTGATCGCTCGACTAAAGGGCCAGACCCGTAGGCCAGCGGCCAACGTGTCTACTTATACATGCAAGTTACACAACCCCCCCCCCCCTCCTTCGGGAAGCGTGTCAGCTCCCTCACGCCTCTGGGCGCACGCGCTTCCTATGACCTCACGGTCTCCCCATCCCGAGCTGCTCCCTGAATTCGCTACAGTATATTAAGTTACAAATGAGTGTCACAGTGGGCTTAACAGACAGCTGGGACAACGAAAGAAAACACAAGGAAAAGGCAAATATAATAACACTCGTCAGGTTATTTTGCCGGGGATTAAGTCGCGAACGTTTTGAGTGTAGCCGCGAATTTAGTCTTTAACGTGAGCCTGTCGTTAACGCGTGCGAATGACCGATAGTCTTCGTAACATAGCCTGTCAAAATAAATACAGGTACTAAACTAACGCCGTGTGCGCGCGCGCGCTGCGCGTGTGTGGGAGGGTCTGGTGGTCAGCGCCTAGTCACGTGACACAATTTAAAGCGGGAAGAGACGGGTCGAGGAGAAATTGAAGAGCGTGCAGGAGAAAAACCAAATCAACCTTTTTGGATTTTTCCAAAAGACAAGGAAGGGTAAGAATTTAGCACTCGTGGTAACTTTTCAGTAATGGTTGAAACTGCCCGTTGATTCATGATATTGTAACCTACTAATAAGACACGTTAGCCCCTAGCTAACGGGTCTGACCCTTCAGCCGAGCGGTTAGTAATCCCGCACCGGGCAAGAAAATAACCGGTTACAATGTGAATTGGATTCGGCACCTACAGTCACGGTGGAGAGAAATTCTCTTCATCGTGACTGTAGGTGCCGTTTAGCTAGCGGGCCGTACTCGTCTGATCCCGCGGCACACTTTTAACATCCTTTAGCAGGGCTTTTCTGACAAATAAATCAAGTTTCCATAAACCGAACTGAAACGGTAACGACTCACTGTAGGCACAAACATGTTAACCATCATTTCGATTTAAATCTAAATGAACTTCAAGTACAACTATAATAAGGTGCCAGAGTGCATGAAAAAAGCATCAAAATAGAGCTTGTTTATAAAAAACTTTTCTAGGGAAGATCCCCCTGGAGCCCCCTACAGAAGTCCGGACTAAGCCCCGAATGTCCGCAAATCCAGTGGACCCCCCCCCCCCCCGTGTGTGTGTGTGTGTGTGTGTGTGAGAGAGAGAGAGAGAGAGAGAGAGAGAGAAAGAAAGAAAAAAATGAGGTAGAGATTGTGTGTCAAGTGAGAGACAGACAAAGAGTGTGGCTCCATGCCTCGGGTAAAACCTCATGACAGTACAGAAACCTGTCACACTCTCAAAAATCTGCACACTGTTAGCCGCTAAACTTTTTTTTGCCGCCATGTAAACTGAAAAGCATATTGTTCTGGGATCGATTTTCAGTCATTGCTGTATTTGCTAACTGCAAAACATGCATGGGAATTTGCCTGGTTGGTGTACGGAAATGTGAGGATTTAAATACAAATGTGGTCCATACACAAACAGTGCGAAGGGTCATCTTAAGGCATACAACAGACTATTTGCATGGCTAGACTCATATCTACTCATATATTTTCGGAATGTGTGTTAGTGTGTGTGTGTGTGTGTGTTAGTTAGTGTAGATAGCGGGACCGAAAACTAAAGCATTTATGATCCTAATTCTTTTTGGAGGTGGTAGGTATTGTCTCAGAGAGTAAGGGAAAAATCCCAGAAAATTAAAAGTATGCATAATTATGCATAAATATGCAAAATATGCATTTTTCTAAAAATGGCTAAAAAACACTTTTCTCGGCATTTCAGATGATTCTGAGCATCTTTGATTTTTTCACCTATATAAAACTTTTTCTGGGTCTTAGAAATGTTTTGGCATTATGCAAAATATATGCATTTTTGCAAAAATGCACTTATGATCCTAATTTTTTTTGGAGGTGGTAGGTATTGTTCCAGAGAGGACCAGAAAAATAGCAGAAAATTAAAATAATTATAATAATTACGCACAATTATGCAAAATATGCATTTTCTAAAAATGGCTAAAAACCACTTTTCTCGGCATTTCAGATGATTCTGAGCATTTGGGGGGAGGGAGTTGGAGTGGGGGGGGGGGTTTAGGGGCAGGGGGAAGGCGGTTAGCTGGCAGGATGAAGAGGAGGGAGATTTAGACGGGTGGATAACCAAACCGCTACATTGTAGCGGGGTTCTTCTAGCATTCACTATAAGTTTGAGTGGCCATAGCCTTTAGAATAGATACAGTCAGAGTCCAGCACTATATTGGACCAGTCCACCATGTATTTGTTGTGTCTTCATTGGCAGTCTCCCAGCACTATTTTTTAACGTGTGCATTGATATTGTTGGAATTATATAATGCTCCTGCTACTTATCATTAATGATTTTATAAAGTCTGAGGTGTCTGCTTTGTTTTGTTTGTTTCTTGACCAGTGCTAAGACTGATTTATAAAGGTCATGTCTTCAAAACCTCCTAACCGTTGTGCACAATTTTGTGAATGTGCAGATGCAGACAATGTATGTGTGCACATATGATGTACAAATGGGTGTTTTTAAATGTTTTCTGTGTTGTTTTTATTCACACGTATGTGTCCTTTGTTGCTCTGATAATCCCGTTTCATTCGCACCTTTCCATTCAATGCACTCTCCATGGTCCCCAACCCTGTTCTTGGAGAGATGCCATCCTTCTGGTTTTCACTCCAACCCTAATTTAACACACCTGATTCTACTAATTACCACTGACCGAGACCTTGATTGATTGAATCAGATATGTTAAATTAAGGTTGGAGTGAAAACCAGCAGGACAGTAGCTCTCCAGGAGCAGGGTTGGTGACCACCGCTTTAAAGTCTCTTAAGTACAAATCTGACTTGATTTGTATGTATGTGTGTGTGTGTGTGTATGCAAGTGATGTGTACATGCAATGGTGTGATGCATCCTCTACAAGGCACCTAAAATGTTCCCAAATAACCGTCTGCAGGAGATGTTCCTGGAGATAGAGCAGAAGGTGGCCAGCCTTACGGCCCCAGGTCAGGCCCACCAGCAGAACCAGGGGGATGTGGGAGCGGATCATTCCCACCAGGAGGCAGCAGAGCTCCTGGCCACCAAGTTGAAGCGCCTCAAAACCAGCCTGGTCTCCTTTCAGCTGCAGCTACAGGAGAAGCAGCGAGAGGAGCACACATCCTCACCCACACGTCCACAGGAGCAGGTAAAAACATTCACTCTACACACACCCAGCCAGGCATGTTGACTCACAAGTTTGTTGTCCTTTGCTTCTCACTGGATAGAGGTTGTGAGGGTGAAACTAACTCTTCCTTTTCCTCCGCTCATTGGGTAGCGTATGGCACCAACACTATCAGGGTAAGGGAAGTTATTTCTATCGGAGCCACCCATGAATAAAGATGTATTTGTTTACGACTTGAATAAAAAAAAAAATCAGGGAAACTTAACGGGTTTTTTTTTGATCAAGGTATTTTTCTTTTCACATTATATCACCGGTCCAAACAAGTCCAACAGAACAGAAAAAACTTAACCAATTCCCCCACCCCCACCCCCCAAATACCAGCCATGCACATATAAACATTTTGTATAGCCCGACATCCATAAAACGAAAATGAATAACACAAGTAAAATGAAATTATATTAGAAACAAGGGAAAAGAAGGGTTACATTGTCATGCTGTCAGGTTCCATATCTTCAACAAAGGTTAAAAAAGGTTGCCAAATACTTTGAAATTCCCGAGTGGACCCTCTGACAGTATATCTAATCTTCTCCAATTTAAGATGGTGCATGACTTCCCTGATCCAATGACTATATGTCGGTGGCATTGGGTCTTTCCATTTAAACAGCGTCAGTCTCCTGGCCAAAAGAATGGAGAAGGCCAACATGCGGATTTCCCATCTACTAAGCGGGGTGTCCACTGGGGCCACACCAAACAGTGCAATGAATGGAGACGGTGCTACTGCTTTTCCAAATATCTTAGAGAAGGTCTCAAAGATGGTTTGCCAGAACGAATAAAACTTTGAACATGTCCAAAACATGTGCAGCAGAGTTGCTGGAGTCTGCCTGTATCAATCACATGTGGGATCTGTGTCAGTTCTGATCTTAGAAAGTCTAACTTTAGACCAGTGCAGTCGGTATACAATTTTGAATTGAAACTTAATGTTGTTTTAGAATAAGATTGGCTATCGTTACTGGTTTGGCCCCTGCATCATTGCATCCTAAAATGTTGCAACCATTGTCCCCCTTTTCACTTGTGACATGGTAGCTGCATTAGTGTGGTATCACTGCTTAACCCCATTGGTGATCATTTGAACAATAGCACGGGATAGATGGAAGGTTAGGGGTGTTTATATAATAATTTTCTGCACTTTTAAACTTTTTGTGAACAGATACCGTATTTCACTTTTTCAGCATATTAGGATATCTATCATTCGGAGTACAAAACTCATAAGATATCTGTGATACCTTATATGAGTGTTAAAGTGAGTAGGGGGGCCAACTTGTCTCAGATCCTTATAGAAACTATCCATTGTGTTCAAATCTCCTCCAAACATAAGTTCACTTCGTTTTTTTTTTTTAACCTAGACCTCATCAAAACATTGTCAGGCATCATTTAGAGTTGAACAGGCATAATAGTCACCTATCTAGGAGGGCACAGTGGTCTAGTGTTTAGCACTGTTCCCTCACAGCAAGAAGGTCCTGGGTTCGAACCCCAGGCCGTCCCAAGTCCTTTCTGTGTGGAGTTTGCATGTTCTCCCCATGTCTGCGTGGGCTTCCTCCAGGTGCTCTGGTTTCCTCCCACCATCAAAAAGACATGTATGTTAGGGTTAATACTCCTTTCTGTGCCCCTGGGCAAGACAATAGAAAGAAGAACTGGAGCTGGTCCCTAGGTGCTGCAGCTGCCCACTACTGCTACACAATAGGATGGGTTAAATGTAGAGAACACATTCGTTGTAAGAATACAATGTCGAATAAAGTGGCTTTCATTCTTTCATCTCTTCAGTATTGATGCACCGATGGTAGATGGATGGACTGCGTCAACTGCAAAAAGTTGTTCAAAATCAAATCAGATTGTGCTTCCATTACGAACATATTTTGAATAAACATAAAATAAATGAAGATACGTGTGATTATACTGTACTGTGAAGTACACACTGATATATTGTGGTTTTTGAAGGCTTAAACCATTGCTAAAGCAGTCTCTAAAATTGTTATCTTTGTATCTCTAAAAATGATGCCCGGCAACATTGTAATGAGGTCTGGGTTAAAGAATAGTGAACCTGGGCTTTAAGCAAGACACTGAATCCCCACGAACCTGGGGGCTCGTTGTTGGGGTGGGGCGGGAAGGAGAGGCAAAAAGAGTAACGCAATACAAAAATGATTGATGCCACAAAGCTAAAAGAAACTCTAGTACTTGTAAAAAAAAACAATAGGAGGAAGCCATTTTTTGTCAAACGGTAACATTTTCACAGACTGGATCTTCTAGATTTCAAATATATTGACTGTTGAACTTAAAGGGAAGGATTTCTATTCCCAGAATGGATCTGCAATCTTCCCCCGTGCTTTAATTTGACTTATCATAATGTATATCGCTGTCCTGTCTGTTTTGTTGGAGTATACCCTGACAATGAGACGGGTGCGGCCAGGGCACGTCCCCACAAACTTTCAGGTTGTACAATACAGTGTAAATTTTGTTGACAAAAGACTGAAAAGTGGCAACAAATAAATGAAATTTGTCCTTTGTTACCAAAAATTATTATATTAATTTTGTTCTATCAGAATGAAAGGTGAAGTTTTATTTAGATGTCAGCTTGTTTTGTCGACAAAAAACTTGTTTACAAACGTTTTTTGCTAGTTTTCATTAACAGAATTCAAATTGCATACAATTTCCCCTAATAAGCCTTTTTACACAATTTAAAAAAGAATGTGCCTTTGTCACCAGTTCACAATTTCAGTTGCTCATTTGTGAAGAAAGTTGCATATAAAAACATATCAAATGAATGTCCATGACATTCAAGCCCTTGCCAAACAAGTTTACACAATGATGATTAAGCCCATCACCACCAGGTAAAACTGTATTTTATAATTACCGGATTTTTAAATCTGGTGTCTGTGGCGACATTCCCTCGCTGGAGCACCAGAAGTTGTGCGTTTTACGTCCACCAGAAATGATCGCTTGGCCAGAGCTGAACTTCCGTTTGACGAAAACGTTTGCATGCCTCTAATTGGCTTGCCTTCAGGGCTTTCTGCTAGAAAACTTCCGGGCTTGGAAGCTATGGCAGAAAAACCTAAGGGTCCAAGAAATGTTTTTGATGCTCCAGAGAAAAAAGAAACTCTGTGTTCAGAGGAAGGATTAAAGTAACAAAAAAGAAAAAGGAAGCGACCAGTCGTCGGTATTGGCCTTGCCAGGTTCGGGGCTGGTTTAAAACTAGATGGTGTGTTGAGCCAATTTCAACCCTTGAAATGCAGATTTTTATGTTTGGTAAAAATGTTGTGGACAACCATGTGCTTTCCTGGGCTGTGTATTTATATACCCATAGATTTTCATTATTGCCCAACAATATCAACTTAACTTTACTGATCATATCCTCCTCCCTTGCCCCTTCTGCTTTGAAGCCATTAGCCCAGAGAGAGCGCCCCGTGCAGGCTAAGTTGCAGCGCAGTGCCAGTATCCAAGAGATGTTCTCCTCACCAAGAAACAAACTCCTCAGACAGAGCAGTGTGCAACAGCAGAAGGTACAGTTCTTAACCTTTTCAGTTTGGTCTATCCCCAAATCAGCAAGCTATGATTTAATTATTTTTTTGGTCGTAATTTATCTGTAAAAGGGTAAAGGAATGTGTTTTATTCTCAGCAACACCTTGGTTCGCATTCAGATTCCACAGTTTGGAGCTCCCGAGTAAATTCATGCCTTGCCACTGTCAGAGAGGCTCCTTTAAAGCAGTTCCTAGTGATATGCCTGGCTCAAGATCACCCAAGAAGGAATTCGTAGGGCAAGAGGGATGCTGACTTCCCTGTTAGCGTGGGTGTTCAAACCTACAACCTTTTCATCACGTGCAATCTTTTAGGCCTCCCACTATTCTGTGTTTTTCACTTCCATTAATGTTGTTTTCTTTACGGTTTAATTGGAAAAATTAGAACACGAAAAAGTCTAAAACTACCCAATCTGAAGATACCATCTGAGGTTATAGATATTCCTGTCACATGGAAACTCAGCAGAGAGACAACAGAAGCAACTTTGCAACCATCCCGCCGTAAAACAGGCTCTTTTCATTGGTTAGAAAGATTGTTATTCTATTAGCTGTCCTTATTTGGCTCTGTTTTCACATGTTCAGACTCTGACGGCACGCTTAGCGGGTGGCTGTACCTGTAACTGTGTTGGTAATCTATCTAAAAGTGTCTAATGACCAGTACTGGCCCATCTTCAGGAGTTGGAGCAGGAGTTGAGTGAGCAGAGGGGTCTGACGCAGGCCATCGCCAGACAGGGCAGCAGGGTACGACTACACAGCCAGGACTCAGAGGACCACAGCCAGCTGTCACCACAGTAACAATGAATCCTTTTGTTACTTCTTACTTCATTTCATCTTATATTAACTTACTGCATCATAAGACAATATATTTCAGTTTATATCATTATTAGAAAGTATATAGTCGAGACTAACTTGCAAGATTGAAATAATTGCTAATTGTAATGAATGAAGAGTTATTAGAAAGAGGGCAGAAAAAGTGATTTGAACACAGGAAATAAAAAGGACAAAAAAATCTATCTAAGAAAGAAGTAAGGAAAGAAAGAGAAAGTCTGGGTATCTTTTTTTTTTTTAATCCACTGCTAGGTTGTTTCCGGTTGAGGGCGATGCTGCGTCTGCTCAGAGAAAGTGGGAGCACCTTCATAGTCGTGTACTGGCCCTGGAGGAGAGTTCACTGCACAGTCCCACAGAGGTAGGGCCCCCATCCCAAAGTATGGAATGACTAATTGTCACATGTTTTTATATCTGGCCAACAGTGGTGGAATGTAACTAAGTACATTTAGTCAAGTACTGTACAATTGTAGACGTACAATTGTACAAGTACAATTTTGAGGTAATTGTACTTTACTTAAGTATTTCCATTTTATGCTACTTTATACTTTTACTCCACTACATTTCAGAGGGAAATATGATACTTTTTACTCCACTACATTTGACACCTTTAGCTACTAGTTACTTTGCAGATTTAGATTATTAATAAAAATTATAAATCAACTAATAATGATATATTTTTATAGGCTAAGCTACCCAGCAGTACATCAAGTAATTGAAGTTAGCTCCACATTTACCAGCTGCAAATTAAAGTGATGGAACACATTATTGCATCAATAAGTATAGTCCAATGACATGATATATGATTCTGAAATGGGCCATTCTGCATAATGAGTACTTTTACTTTTGCTACTTTAAGTATATTTTGATGCTAATACTTTTGTACTTTTACTTAGGTACGATTCTGAATGCAGAACTTTTACTTGTAACAAAGTATTTTTACACCGTGGTATTGCTACTTTTACTTAAGTGAAAGTTCTGAATACTTCTTCCACCGATGCCAGCCAATTACCCCACTCTTCTGAGCCGTCCCAGTCACTGCTCCACCCCCTCTGCCGATCCGGGGAGGGGTGTAAACTACCACATGCCTCCTCTGATACATGGAGAGTCGCCAGCTGCTTCTTTTCACCTGACAGTGAGGAGTTTCACCAGGGGGACATAGCGCGTGGGAGGATCACGCTATTCCCCCCAGTTCCCCCTCCCCCCCAAACAGGCGCCCTGACCGACCAGAGGAGGTGCTAGTGTAGCAACCAGGACACATACCCACATCCAGCTTCCCACCCGCAGACAGCCAATTGTGTCTGTAGGGACGCCCGACCAAGCTGGAGGTAACACGGGGATTCGAACTGGCAATCCCCATGTTGGTAGGCGACGGAATAGACCGCCACGCCATCCGGACGCCCCTAGTGCATGGACTTCTGTGGAGCTTGACAAGTCACCTGTCTCACTCACTCCTGCCTGTTCTCCTCTTTGTTCTGTCCATCTTTCTCTCTCCTCTCTTTTTGTCTGTCACTCTGTCTCTCTCTATCTCTCTCTCTGTCTCTCTCATCCTGCTTCTCTGTCTTTGTCTGTCTGTCTGTAAGTCTTTCTTACAATCTTTGTCCACATCTATTTCTACGTGACTCTGCATCTCTTTTTCTCTGTCTGCTGAAGGTGACCGACTCATCTGCAAGTCCAAATGGTGCAACAGGGAGCTGCATGGTGAACACGCACATCCTGAAAGAGCTCCAAACCCACATTGGCAGTCTGAGAGAGTTAGGCCACCATGCTGAGGAGGCCGTGAATCAGGTAAGGAACTATTAACTTGGTTGTTTGTTATAAAGTTTTTAAGAATTTGTGGTCAGATTTGAAAAGCAGCCCAGTGAGCATTTCTGTTTAAATTTTCCTGGTTCTGAAAAACTCTGGGTGGGGAAAGTGAGAGGTTGAATTCTTTTTCACCATCAACAACTGTCCATTATGCATCCCTGAGCAAAGCACCATGCTCCGAGTTGCTCCTGTTGAGCTGCTCTGTGTCCGCTAGTGCTTTGGTACTGGACACCTTCAGGGTCTGAATGTATTCAGGGTTTTTCATCATGTCATGCTGTTCATCCACTGAAAAGTTTGTTGATGCAAGTTTGCCACTGGTCAGTGTGAGTTTAGCTTTTTAAACTAAGTTTGAACTTGTGGTTGAAAAAAAACAAAACAATTCTCAAAATAAAAGAAGCTTATGCTTATATGCTTTATAAAAAATGTACAGTTTAAAGAAATATAGAATACTTTATTTGTAATCAGTAGCCTTTTGAAACTGCATGAATGAATGAACATATGTGCTTGTGTCTGCAAAGGGTGTTGTATGCATTATTATGTTAGTCTATGAATTGTATTCTTCCTCTATTCTTGTTTTCTTGTTGCATTTCAAATGTACAGCACTTAGGACATTTCTGGTATTTTTTTGTTTTTTATCTTGATTTATAAATCAACCTGACTTGGCTTTACTTGTGAATTCGATTCTTGCTGTCTATATCTGATGTGCATGAGACCAGTTTGCCCATTAACGTTGTTGAAAATCCATTCTGCTTCTCAACAACAGGTCTTCTTGACTAATTTGTATGGTTTAAATGTGTCGCAGGCGATCGCTGTGGATGGCTCCCACTGGAAACTGGACGAGGGTCTGTGTGATGTGCTGTGTGGGGTGTCCCTGTCCCTCTCCTCCCTCAACAACCTGCTGAAATCCCCACCTGGTGGATCACATGAAGAAGACCTGAGGGTCTGCTTGCTGCAGCTGCAGGTGCATGACCTCACTGTACTCAGCACTTATCACACCTTACTTTAAAAAGAAATGGTTTGTTTATTCTTAAACTGGACCTCTCACTCATTGACAAACCATTGATTTGTAACTAATGTTGAATGTAAATTATGCAAGGGACAGATAGAAATTGGTAGAAACAAGTTTGTATTGCAATATTAACTATTTACCGGTATCATTTATTCATTCATTCATAGGCTTTCTGTGGTTGAAATTAAATAGTGAAATGAATAGAAATGAATGAATGAAATGAAATAGTTATATAGTTCTGCTGGGATGGCACCCAAAGCTCCATGTATTTCCTCACTGACATGAATATAACCTAATTTGTTTTGTCACGCCACAGAGTCTTTCACCAGAGCTGGCCACCCTGGGCAATGAACTGGTCTCACAGGGGTCAAAGGTCAATAGTGTCCAGGGTTCAGAGTCAGGTCAGCGATGTATGGATGACCTGTGCAGAGTCCTCCGTTTGGTCCAGGCTAGTCTTGCCAACAGGCAGAAACATCTAGAAACCCTGCTGGAGGAGACTGCACAATATCAAGTTGGTTTTTTTTTCCTTTAAATGTTTTGGTTAACCCCTATTTAACCACAAAAATCGAGTGAAAACAAGTTAGTTTCACATACTCAATACTTGCCACTGAATTCTTGGGCAGGTGGTCACACAGCTAATATTCAAGAAAATGCAGTTTTAGATATCTCACCACCCTAAAACAATCTGATTCCACCAAAGAGCAGCTATCATCTATCATGCAGAGCTATTAAACATTCCTTCTGACTAGTATTTCTTGGCTTCCTTGTGTATCAAATCAAATCAATTTTATTTGTATAGCCCAATATCACAAATTACAAATTTGCCTCAGTGGGCTTAACAGCAACACAACATCCTGTCCTTAGACCCTCTCATCGGATAAGGAAAAACTCCCTAGAAAAAATAAGAAGAAACCTCAGGGAGAGCAACAGAGGAGGGATCTCTCTCCCAAGACGGACAGCGTGCAATGGATGTTGTGTTCACGCAATTTACATAATACAACATTGAAAGAGGATAACAGAATTATAATGGACATAAAATTTATGAAGAACATGATGCGCAGGATGCCAAGCAGTGTCCACGTGCCAACGGAGCAGTCCAGGACCCAGTCCAGGACCCAATCAACCCCTAATCAACCGTAGGTCTGAGGGTGACTAGGCTTTTAGATCTGAAGGTTCAGTGACGGTTGGTGAGGCATCGAGGGTTAATACAGAGTCCAGTGGACAACAAAGCCATTTGGCATTTATTTAAGAAACGTTTTCAATTCCATATTCAGCATGCACACAGATAAACATGCTTACTTTTCTGCAGTTTGTGTGTTTAGCTGACACTCGTATCCAGACAGATTTATATTGAGTGCAACTCCTGAGATTACCAGCATAAGTAAATTGGTATTAACATGAATAACCATCAAATTTATATGTATAGTCCAACATCATAGTTAAATCTCAGAGGATGTTAAATTCTCATTACATTCAAGGGGTAATTCGATTAAATGACAATGTATGGCACCCCAGAAAGTTGAATCAGTTCATCTGGACCCAACATTCATTAAGAGAAACTTCACTCATCTAAGTGACCTCTTCAAACTGATTGCAGGTCTGCCCACCCTTTTAAACAATACAGTGGCATAACGACCGAAACCAACGATCGGTTTCATATGCAGATTGCCATGAGCATTAACTAAAGTTTCAATGGCCATGTATACTATTCACAGAGGATTAGGGAATAGATGCAATCATAACATTGTAAAATGGAGGCAGATGCACTCTTAGCCCCCCTCCCTTCTGGGAGTTCCTTACCTGGATTATTGAGCGTGCATAAAGACAATGTATGTCAGCCCCCCCATCTAGCCAATAGATGAGTACAATGGTCTGAGCCTTAATGCCCTGACAATATACCTGTGACCACATAACAGTCTAAAAGATGAGTACTAGCAATGGAAAGAAAATGTTGAGCCAATGAGAGAGATATTATTTCAGGGCAGTAAAGTTGAGTGATGAGTAAAGAGGTAATATTCCTATGGAGTACCTAGTCTGAAGCCCAGATAACAAATCCAGGGCTGCTGTTGATAATGTGACATGGAATAGGTACTTTATTAATGATACATGCAGCAAAAAGTTGTTTTTGTTTTTTTTGCAGCTGATCCAGTTGTATCATTTCATTAACATGTTTCCTATTTATTCACATGGATTTTTGTTTATGAATGTTTGAATGCACACAGACCAATTTATACAATAAGTGTGTTGTTTGTCTAACCCAACAGCGTCACTTAAAAGAAATGCATGCAGCCCTCAGTCCTAACTGGTTGGCCACACACCAAATAACTAATGATGCTAACGGGACCCAGGACATTAACCAACAACTACAGGTACTATTACCACAGTAGTGTTGATCAGTGTACACTAGTCTCATGTACCATTTTAGAGAATATATAGACACAGCAGTCTATAGATTGTGATTTTGCAAACTGTCACAGAACTGATTGAAATGGAAAGAAGAGGAGTTGAGATATTCTTTAGCCACAGCAAGAAAATGTAACTCAGCATGCAAACAGTCACAAAATACAAATTCACCCACAATAAGAGACTTTTGAGGAATGAATTATTCACTTGTCTGCTTCCTTGTGGCTGTATGACTTAGTGTGGTCCAGGTCAAAGTTGACTTAACCAACCAGAATGTGAACAGGGTAATAAGAGGTGGTATGTAATGGGGGGCTACCTAGATCCTCCTGGAAAGAGCCTGAAATTCTTTAGTTGAAACCCTGATTCGGGGCGTCTGGGTAGTGTAGTGGTCTATTCCATTGCCTACCAACACGAGGATTGGCAGTTCGAATCCCCATGCTACCCTCTGGCTTGGTCGGGTGTTCCTACAGACACAATTGGCCATGTCTGTAGGTGGGAAGCTGGATGTGGGTGTATGTTCTGGTCGCTGCACTAGCACCTCCTCTGCACTAGCGCCTCCTCTAGTTGGTCGGGGCGCCTGTTGGGGGAACTGGGGGGAATAGTGCGATCCTCCCAGGCGCTACGTCCCCCTGGCGAAAAGCCTCACTGAAAGAAGCGGGTGGCAACTCCACATGTATCGGAGGAGACGTGGTAGTCTGCAGCACTCCCCGAATTGGCAGAAACGGTGCAGCAGTGACCGGGATGGCTCGGAAGAATGGGGTAATTGGCCAAGTACAATTGGGGAGAAAAACGGAAAAAAATCCTAAAATTAAGGGAAAAAAAAAACAATTCGTACAACCAAACAGAAAGTAAAAGCTCTCAAAACTCAACACAAAGGTGGCAGGGTGGTTTAATAAATAGGGGGACCATCTTTCATCTTGAAAGGCCCAACTTCAGATCCTCCTGAGTTCATTTTTCATCATCAGGACAGGGAAAACAGTGTTTAGTAAAGTGAAGTTGTGTTGTGTCTTCCTTCAGGTCACAATGACCATGTTTTAGCTTTCATCACTAACACATGTGTCTGTTCCCCAGGTTTTGGTTCAGGGAGAGGAAGCTCTCCAGCAACGGGCAAAAGAGGTCAGCTGTCTGCTGGAGCAGGTGGACACACAGCGTCTGCCTTTTTCTCTCATCCACCAGGCCACTCAGCTACAGGTATGTTTTCTTTTTGTTTGATTACGCTGGGCAGTTTTTTGCCTTCGACTTTCATTGGGTTAGGAGAAGACATGCAACAAAGGTCCTTGAGTTGATTGAAATCCAGGAAGTTTGCATGTAGGCATGAGTCACCAGGAGGCCCCCCCCCAGGAAGTTTGCATGTAGGCATGAGTCACCAGGAGGCCCCCCCAGGAAGTTTGCATGTAGGTATGAGTCACCAGGAGGCCCCCATAGCTAGCTTGTTTTATACATTGTTGTCTGATCATAGTTGAAAATAATTTTGTCTTTTATCTGTTTTGACTCTCAGATAGGTGAGGTTTATATGGCAGCATGTGGCAGGATGGTTTAGTGGTTAGTGAGGTCATCCCCCAACTATAGGGCCTAAGTTTCACCCACTTGCTGCCAAATATGCGTAATATCTTTAATCATGATAGCTAACTCCACCTGCAGTACACTGTCAGGGTCCCAAAAAAGAATTAAAGAAAAAAAATGTGCATTTCATTGCACTGGAAGGTACATGATATACACTGATCAGCCAAAACATTAAAACCACTGACAAAGGGGCATCCGAGTGGCGTGATGGTTTATTCCATTGCCTACCAACACGGAGCTCGCCGGTTCAAATCCTCGTGTTACTTCCAGCTTGGTCATGCGTCCCTACGGACACAATTGGCCGTGTCTGCGAGTGGGAAGCCGGATGTGGGTATGTGTCCTGGTCACTACACTAGCACCTCCTCTGGTTGTTTGGGGCGCCTGTTCGGGGGGGAGGGGGAACTGGGGGGAATAGCGTGATCCTCCCATGCGCTACGTCCCCCTGGCGAAACTCCTCATTGTCAGGTGAAAAGAAGCAGCTGGCAACTCCACATGTATCGAAGGAGGCATGTGGTAGTCTGCAGCCCTCCCCGGATTGGCAGAGGGGGTGGAGCAGTGACCGGGACGGCTCAGAAAAGTCGGGTAATTGGCCAAGTACAATTGGGAGAAAAGGGGGGAGAAAAGGGGGGGGAATCCCCCCCCCCAAAAAAACACTGACGAGTAAGTGAATAACATTGATCATCTTGTTACAATGGCACCTGTTAAGGGTTGGTATATATTAGGCAGCAAGTGAACAGTCAGTTCTTGAAGTTGATGTGTTGAAAGTAGGAAAAATGAGAAATCGTAAGTATCTGAGCGACTTTGACAAGGGCCAAATTGTGATGACTTGACGACTGGGTCAGAGCATCTCCAAAACGGCAGTTCTTGTGGGGTGTTCCTGGTATGTAGTGGTCAGTAACTGCCAAAAGTGGTTCAAGGAAGGCCAACAGGTGAACTGGCAACAGGGGTCATGGACGCCAATGTCTCATTGATGCATATGGGGAGTGTAGGCTAGCCCGTCTGGTCCGATCCCACAGAAGAGCTACTGCAGCTCAAATTGCTGAAAAAGTTAATGCTGGCTATAGACAGGTGTGTGAACACACAGTGCATCACCGCTTACTGTGTATGGGGCTGTGTAGACGCAGACTGATCAGAGCATGTGTGCATCAATTACTTGGGGCAGAGATGGCACCAGGATGCACTATGGGAAGAAGGCAAGCTGGTGGAGGCAGTGTGATGCTCTGGGCAATGTTCTGCTGAGAAACCTTGGGTCTTGCCATTCATGTGGATGTTACTTTGACATGGACCACCGACCTAAACATCATTGCAGACCAAGTACACCCCTTCATGGCAACGGTATTCCCTGATGACAGTGGCCTGATGTGGTTTTAATGTTTTGGCTGGTCGGTGTATATGACAAACAGGGAGGTAGATTTGGACAGTGTAATGTAAGTTTTCTATCATAGAAAACTATACAGCTTTCCACAGTTGAGTGTTTGACAGTTGCCTTTGAATTCAGAATGCTCCAGTGTTGGGATGGAGGCTGATCATGTCATCTTGCCCTCCTCCTGTGTCCAGGATGTGTTGGAGAGTGCCCTCGGCGGTGTGCAGTCCCACTGTGAGGAGCTGAGGAGCAGTGTGGAGCTGCAGAAGCACTATGAGAGACTGGTCCACAGCATGGAGGAGCTGGCTGCTCCAGGGTCAGAGGGCAACTCACTACATCATGGCATGGAGTATCACAGCAGAGCTCAGCTACAGCACCAACTTAGCACTCACACGGTCAGTGTATGAAGGAGTTAAAACTACGATCACATCACAATTACATTAAACTCAAAGTCAAACATTTAGCAGGTGCTAGTTATCAAGAATGGCCTGACAGTCATTTGAAAAATTCTGGTAGGTTCCATTTGTCTGGAAAGGGCAGCTGCCTCTGTTAAAACATTGGCTTTGCATAAATGGCTTTCTTTTTTTTTAGTGATTTATTAAATCTAAATCCTTTTTCCTCTTTGAAATTTGTCAGACATTTTGAAACACAGACTGACAGTTTGTGAAGTTGTAAAAGATTTGATTTACTTGTTGTAATGCTTTTCAACATTAGAAAGGTAAACAGAACTGCATTTGGGGTTATAGTGTGCTGAGAAGTCTCCTCTTTTTCAAAACGTATATTTTCCATCTACAAATTGGTTTCTCAACATCATAACATGAATTAACCTATAACACCTTTTACGGTAAGTGCACATGAAATTATGTTGATTCATACATGAAAATGCATGAATTCATGCATTAATACCTCACAAATATGAGTTCACAGGGCCTCGTCCACATCTCAATGCATGAACATCATTAAACAAAGCATTAACTAACCAACTAAGCTAAACGTGAAATGTTTAAATGAGATTGTTTCAAAAATTCATTGACTGGTTTTGAAACTAAACCAACTTAAATAATTCCATTGCATCTCATTGTTGAGCTGGGCCCTTTTCAAGTAAAGCAGCAAAGATTTCCTTTTTTTCCCCCCAATCAATTTTGTTGACCTTTGTGATCTTCCCTGTCTTCAGAAGTCCATCCAGTTCCTGGTCAGCCATCTCAGTAACCTGCAGTACCTGATTCAGAGGGTACCAGAGCCCGCCCTCCATAGGTTGGAGGCTGCAGTAATGGCTCTACAGGACCAGGTAGCCCGGTTGCAGCAGCAAGGTCTGGAGAAAGGCACCAGGTTGCAGACAACCTTACTGGTAACTGAAGTACATACAAGCTATTTTCACCACTATCTTGAGGTGGCTGTAAACAAAGTCATACTGATGGGCAACCCTCCAGTCAGCATTTAACAAAGCGATTCTCTGTTAAAAATAAAAGCCTGTATTGAAGGTTAAATTCTGACACCAGCAACACTCCAGCTGTTAGCCAAATTGTGGTAATATGATTACAATTTTTTGGAATCATTTTAAAATTTTATTCATAAAAAATAAATTTCTAAAAAATGTAACTTTTTTGTGATTTTTTATTTTATTTTATTTTATTTTTATTTTTCCCAAATTGTACTGTCTGGTCATGAATGATGGGACCGGACACAGAACAACATTTTTTTTTTGTGGGTCTTTATTTCCCAACAGCACCCAAAAAGAACAGCATTAATTCTATAATTTTAATTAATTTTTAACTGTCTACAACGGTTCTTATTAAGAATAAGAACAAGAGGGGAAAAAAAACATGTCAGTGCTGAACAGTTAAGTATTCTGATGCCATTTATTAAAATTCAGAGTAGCAGAAATAAATTTTGTTAACCAAAAAAGACAGAATATTGATTTTGAAAATACCAATTTGATCATAGCTGTGACAGTTTTGATTTTTGTCTCAGCTGTGGTCGCTGTGGGAAGAAGACAGCACCTGGTTGGACACCCAACTGACAGACTGGGAGACTTTATTTCCCAAGCTGCATCTGGAGAAAGACACTGCAGAGGAGATATCAGAAAAACTCTCTATCTACCAGGTAATTTCTCTTAATACATGTATTCCTGTTACTTGGCGGAGAATAATTCTTATTTACCAATAGACAGCAGATTGAAAGAACAGGCAGTGTATTTTGCTCTGTTCCTTTCAGCTCATTTGAGGACTATTGGACATCCTCTGGATGCCGTTCTTTTGTACACTGCACTCAAAACCTAATTGGCCCAATTAAATGCGAGCTGATGTCTTGTTTTCATAGGGGTACATGATGTTCTATGGCTTTGATGTGAGTTATCATCCAAACCGAGACCTCCACCCATGATTCTTTTTGGTTCATATTCCTTGCTGTAGATACCCTTTAAATATTGCACTTGCTTTTTCTGTCTCTCTCTGTCTGTCTGTCTGTCTGTCTGTCTGTCTATCTATCTGTTTGCCTGTCTGTCTCTCTGATTAATGTGGTGTTCTCCTCCAGAAGTGATTTTTCTTAATTTACAGGGTGAGGCAGAGAAGGTGGGGGTTGTGGGGGAGGGGGTTGCTGGGGGGGGATCTATGAAATGGGGGTCTTTGTTTGGATGTGTGTGTGTGTGTGTGTGTGTGTTTGTGTGTGTCAGTCACTGTGGCGAGTACTGATGAAGTTTTTGTTTCTCTGGCAGAAGATGAGCACAGTTCTGGAACGGAGCAGGGCCCGGTTCAGACGGATGTTGGAGGCAGGGCTGGAGTTGCGGGGGGCTGGCTGTAGTGAAGTGGGCCTGGTCACACGTGGGCTTGAGGCTCGATGGACTACCTTTCGCAGACGGGTGGAGCGTGTATCTGTCAGTACAGACAGGAACAGCAAACTGAAGACCAGGTAAGAGATAAGTGGGAGAAGATTGTTATATTCTGTGAAAGGTACAGACTTGGATAATTTAAGTTTCACTGAAGCTGAGCCGGAAGGCAATGCTCTCAATTTACCAGTCAGTCTTGGCTCCAACCCTCACCTATGGTCATGAGCTTTGGGTAGTGACCGAAACGGTGAGATCGCAGATACAAGCGGCTGAAATGAGTTTTCTCCGTAGGGTGTCTGGGCTCAGCCTTAGAGATAGGGTGAGGAGCTCGGACATCCGGAGGGAGCTCAGAGTAGAGCCGCTGCTCCTTTGTGTCGAAAGGAGCCAGTTATGGTGGTTCAGGCATCTCATTAGGATGACTCCTGGGCTCCTTCCTTTGGAGGTTTTCCAGGCATGTCCAACTGGGAGGAGACCCTGGGGTAGACCAGAACTCGCTGGAAAGGGACTACGTGTCTAGTCTGGTCTGGGAGTGCCTTGGGATCCCCGGGGAGGAGCTAGAGGGCATTGCTGAGGAGAGGGATGTCTGGAGTTCCCTATTTGCTTACTGCCGCCATGACCCGACCCCAGAGGAGCAGCTAATGATGAGATGAGATGAGATGAGATGAGATGAGATGAGATAAAGGCTGTGTTCCCATTTTTGTTAAACTTATTATTGACCCCTGCAGTGATACAGATAGTTGCAGCATGGTTTTTGACTGCTCCAAGTCCCAAATATCCATTCGATTTAAAACTGTTGCCAGTTTGTTGTGTCAACACCCTCCCTATGGATTAATCCAAAAAAAAATAAAATGTGGTTGAACCTGCATTTTGTTTTGTTTTATGTTTTTTTGGTTTTTATTTTTCCCCTTTTTCTCTCCAATTTTACCCGGCGAATTACCCCACTCTTCTGAGCCGTCCCGGTTGTTGCTCCACCACCTCTGCTAATCCGGGGAGGGCTGCAGATTGCCACATGCATCCTCCAATACATGTGGCGTTGCCAGCTGCTTTTTTTTCACCTGACAGTGAGGTCTTTCGCCAGGGGGACTTCGCGCGTGGGACAATCACACTATTACCCCCAGTTCCCCCAACAGGCGCCCCGACCAACTCGAGGAGGCGCTAGTGCAGCGACCAGGACACATACCCACATCCGGCTTCCCATCCGCAGACACAACCAATTGTGTCTGTAGCGACGCCCGACCAAGCCGGAGGTAACACGGGGATTCGAACCGGCAATCCCCGTGTTTGTAGGCAACAGAATAGACCGCCACACCACCCGGACGCCCCGTTGAGCCTGTGTTGTAGTTATTGATTTTGTAGTGTCTCTTGGTAAAGGTTTTGCATGAGCTTGGTCTGCCGTATCTGCTTATTAGCCACAACTTGGCTCCTTTGTTCACACTGCCTTATTTCCTCCACATTTAGCTGCTACTGTAAAGATGTTAAAAGCTTTGTGGTTACTATATTTCCCAGAAAAAGTTCTACCAGGTAGTAGCTATTAAAGTGAGCAGCTCTAAAAGCTGTCATGTATTGAATATTCATTGTTAACCTATTCTCTCAGACACAGCGGCATTAAAAAGTATCATTTGTATGCATGTAAATCTTTAAGATTGTAGCTTTAAAATCACTTGATAACTAAATAAATTTCAGGGGAGTCAAAGGTCAGAGCCTCTTGAAATATTTCTATAATTCATATACACCAGGCAAACAACAAGTGATACTAGTTTATAATTTTCTAAATACAAAACTATGAAAAATACTTGGCTATAGAATCTAAAAAGTCCACCAGTGATGTTCTCCATTGATAATCTCTCCACCCATGCCCAGTACTCTGTGTACAATGAAAAATGAAGAAATCTAAGATGTGATTGATGTTGTGTGTAAAATCTCCTTCCACATATAAACAGGTTTGCCAGTGATTGTTCAGCACTGGTTGAGTGGATGGGCAGGACAAGAGAGCAGATTGACAGGTGGAGTCGACTCACTCCCCCAACCATTGAGGAGACGGAGGTTGAACTAAGCCGTGACCAATACCAACAGTTTTTGGTAAGTTTACAGACTATTTTCTGCTTCTATGACAACTCTAGACACAAAAAAATCAACCACGTCATTTAAAAAAAGTATTCAAATTTTTTACTTTTGTTTAAATCTCAACAATTCTTTGAAAATCCTACTCAAAGCGTTTAACGCTAAGTCAAACCATAAAATAAGCTAAATTCCTTGATTGCCAACATTTCAACCAGCCAGGGAAGTGCAAGGATCAGTCACACAGACAGGCGCGCAGGAAGATGTTTTAAAGAGAGACTGACATGCCCTTTCTGAACACGTTTTTTAACATTGGGAGTTTGAATCATAACCGAAAATAGGCGTGGTTTTATGAATTCAAAGCTATTGGCTACTGTCTTCCTGGATCCATGTCAAACGTCACCACACTACTGCTCATACCGCTCGTGTCCGCCGACATGATAACTGACCGATAAACGTTGATTAATATCACAATTCGGTGAGTATTTTGACTTCATAACTCAAAATCTGTTTCAAACAACAATAACACACAGGTATGTGGATATAACGTTTTTATTTTAGGGTTTTGAATATGAGCGGTAGCGCGGTGATGTTTGACATGGATCCAGTTATCCACAGCTCTTTTACGTAGTACGGACACATATATGCAAATTGACTGGCGTCTACGTATCCACCGGCACAATTTGTCATTGGACACCGTCTACAGTCAATCACAGATCTCTCTCGAGTGGCCGAAGTTGCACTGTTTTGGCCACTGAATTACTCCCTGGTCACATTCCAACTAATTCCTATCAGTAGGAATTTTCAGATTTTGATGTCAGTATCACTTTAAGTAAGGGGGGCTGCCAACTAAAACTAAAAGTAGGACATCTTTGTTTTTTTGTTTTTTTTGTAAGGTGCGTGTGTAGCAGATTTGGAATGGTAAATGACCAAAGACAGGCAACTTTTTCAGGAATCTGCCCATTTATTTTTGATCTGCACACACAACGACAAAATGGGCAGAAACTTTTGGATGGTTATTCAGCTCTCTCTTTTAACATGTTGTTGTCATTCGTCCGTTGCAAGCGACGAGGACCATCTAGTCATCCTGTGATCCTGTGATGGCTGACTGATGACATGCGCGATGATTAAAGCGAGGAAGAGTCTCGCATCATCAACCCCACTCTCGTCCGAGACCACCTACTAACAGTGGCAAGACTAAGCGAGACGACTGGCAATGGGGATGGATGCAGATTTTTCCTCAGGGTTCCTTCCCGAAGTCTTTCCCGTGGACGAGTATACCCGCAAGGCAGCGGAGGTTTTAAATCAGAGTTTTCCTTCTCCTAGATGAACTGCCTGACACGGCTAATGAGCTTCATCTACCCGGGAACATGTAGAACCAATCAGCAACATTGACAACCACAACACAAACTGTAGGGTAGCGTAACAACAACAAACTCACATCATTCTATTATTACAACTGATTTAGGCTACATGAACAACCAAAACTAACTGCATGGCGGCAGTGTTACTAATAAAAAACGTTAACGATTTGCTAGTGCAGAATACATTCACTGTGTTATCAATAAATCCAATCTGTCCAAAATGTTACTGTGACATGCATTATAGCTAGATGTGTCAGTCTCTTCTGGCTCATGGTGCTTCGCAGCCAAGTTTTAAGTCGCTGTAGGGTGGAAAATTATCTTTCTGATGAGGCAGCTGACACAAACAAATTCAACAAATTTCTCAACCTCTTTAAACAGCCCCCGGTTTTGTGGATGCAATGCTGCCAGAAATTCGGCAGCCTCCTGTGCAGAGCTGAATGGTTTTTCCTTGGCCAGGTCACCCATTAAAGTCAGCTGCAATTGCAGACGTTATCTGTCCACCTGTTTTATTCAGTCCCGAGAAGTTTTGATTAATCAAATCAAATCAAATCAATTTTATTTGTATAGCCCAATATCACAAATTACAAATTTGCCTCAGTGGGCTTAACAGCAACACAACATCCTGTCCTTAGACCCTCTCATCGGATAAGGAACAACTCCCTAAAAAAACCCTTTAAAAGGGAGAAAAAATAGGAAGAAACCTCAGGGAGAGCAACAGAGGGGGGGATCTCTCTCCCAAGACGGACAGCGTGCAATGGATGTTGTGTTCACGCAATTTACGTAATACAACATTGAAAGTGGATAACAGAATTATAATGGGCATACAATTTATAAAGAACATGATGCACAGGATGCCAAGCAGCATGATTAGCAGCATCAATGAGCGTGGCTTCTCTCTGGGCAGCCACTCGCATCCCCTCTTGGTCAAATCTTCATCCTACCTCTGTTTCGACTAAATTCAGGACGTCATAGAACTGACGTCTCCACTGTGCTTCTCCTGAGTTGGACACCACCTTTTTGGGTTCAGTGGTGTTGCGAAGACAAGATGGGGTTTTGCTCATCCTGCCGGGAGTAGGCATTTCCAGATTGTTGCGGGCTGTGCAGGTGTCAACTTTGTCCATAAGGTGCTTTACTGAGTCGTTCTCCTTCAGTGTTTGCATCCGTTGCTGAAGAACCATGATGCATTCCAGTGCTGTACGAGCAGTGGTCATTATGCTGTGAAGACTTCTGGCCACTGTCTCGGAAGGCCCTAAAAGAGCCTCGCTGCATACCAAGCCAAAATATGTCCTTGATATCTTTGCTTGTGTGTACAGTCCAGAAATCTTGGCTCGGGTCATTGTCTTGTCTGTCTCCAATGTTTTTAGAGTCTCGAGAAGTGCTGTGTATGCTGAGATTACTCATGAGATGGCATTAGTGCAGATGCACCACCGAGTAGGGCATAGTCCCAAGACATTGCTCACCACCTCTTTGGTTCCAAAAAGCAACTGAAACAAAATTTTCCGTTTTGATGATTCTCAAATGACAATAGAATCTCCTTGGACAAAGTTTAAAGTGTAAGCAACTAGCCTCACTTCCCTTGCCATTTCCTGCAGGACAAGGTCCAATGCATGGTTACTGACAGGAACTCTGGGCACAATGCTTTCAATTTTGCTTGGACACCATTGAAACGCCCAGATATATTAGATGCACCATCGACACGGTATCCTTGCAGACATTCAATAGGCAAATTAAAATGCAGGAAAATGTCTTTAATGCATGAAAACAGTGTTCCTGCTGAAGAGTCACGCGCATTGTGAAACCCCCGGAACACATTATGTGCTGTCAAACTAGAGGAATCCACAAACTGCAAACAGCACGAGAATTGCTCACAGGCACTAATATATGTTGTTCTGTCTGCTGTAAGTCACAAAAAGGAACAGTGCTGAGCTACAGAAACAATCTCTCACTGTACTGCATGAGCAAACATTTCAACGATTTCGTTTTGAATCGTATCCGACATCCAATTATCTCTGCGTAAAAGCCATTCTCTGGCTTTTGGTAATGAGTGCATCCTCTCCAGCATAAGCTGCCACAGGATGCCATCGCGATGGCTATGCCCTCTGAGTGGCATTCCCTCACGGCCCAGAAATTTAATGGTCCTAAATAAAAGTTCCAAAAATGTCCTGGCAGTATTCTGATCCCTAGCTGTTATGTCTGATAACATAGCACTGATAGGAGTAGTCATTTTGAACGTAGCCAATGCGCACATTGCATCTGAATGAAGGTCTTATAATTCGTGTTGATGAAACTTTGCTTGAGCTGTTTTCTAATTGCTAAATCCCCCCCTTTAGTGAAAGAACTGTCACTGGTGTAATGCAACAATCCCTTGGTCACTGTTTTGTTGCAGATGAAGCAAAGCACACAGTCGGTCTCTTCCACAGAATGCAACCATTTCCATTTCTCAAACCAATCCCGTTGGAATGTTCTCCCAAAGCTCTCTGATTTTCTTCCTGGGAATTTTAATTTTCAGGTGAAAGGGCTCATCGTGCTGGGCAGTGCTAACATTGGCGTTAGTGGCTGGTTGTTGAGGCCCAGTGACCCCTCCGCTGCTGAGATAGTAGCTGCTGTAGTCTCTGCTGAAGTGTCCAGCGTTGATTCATTTTCGACTGTGGTGGTGCTGTTAGCTGTGGTTTTGGCCTTGTGCTCAGTAACCGCTGTGTCATTGATTTTAGTTTTTTGAACCACTAGTTGGGAAAAAAAACTCATTTATTTCTGCTTGTTTGCCATTTTTGTTTGCTAGGTGTCGGTGTGTCTGCGTGTGTGGCGGTTTTGATATGAGAAGTAATAGCATGAGCGTCTTTGATGGGTCATTCATCCATCCATCCATCCATCCATCCATCCAATATCCAAACCGCTTATCCTGCTCAGGATGGTGAGGATGCGGGAGCCTATCCCAGCAGTCATTGGGTGGCAGGTGGGGGTCAGTCAGGCTGTTCAAATAAAAAACTTCCTCAACAAACATTTGCCCCATTTATTTTATTGCACTTTATTTATTTATTTATACCCCCCCCTTCCTCCCCAATTGTTACCCTACTCTTCACATCCGGCTTCCCACCTGCAGACACGGCCAATTGCGTCTGTAGAGACGCCCGACCAAGCCGGAATTTACCCCATTTGTTATCAAAAATATACATTCCACGCAGCCCTAGCCCACTGTTTAAAATAAAGTTATGTTTTATTTTTTTTGCATTTGTACGTTAGGAAAAGTTAGGCCTACTGTTGCGTCTAAGATGTTACATAGCCACCCGCCACTGCCAGGGGGGCTGCGCCCGCCACTAGGGGAAGCTGCAGCCCCGGCAGCCACCCCCTTCCCACGCTAATGCACACAGAGCAAATAATGAATACAACAATTAGTCTGTATCCCTATGTTGCAAATGTAAAGACCCCCTTAAATATGCTGGATGGTGATGGATGACTGGTGGTCAAGCTACATTACCAAACTAGTGAAACCTGATTGAAATAACAGCCACAGTCAGCTTTATTTTAACTAATAATGCCATAAAAATATCCCTTACTATCACTTACCATCACTTACTACTTCATGGGAAGTCTTAGCAGCAACCAGTGGTTCTCCGGCACAGAGACACAGGGGATGATGAAAACTGAGGGCTCAACGGCCATTTATTCAAAAATAGATAAATAAAAATTAAAAACACCAAAGATTAAAAAAAAAAAAAAAATAACACCCAGATGTCTGCAGCGTCTGCCTGGGAGAGAGCGCCACGTCTCCTGCTGTCCTCAGTCTCTGCTGTGTCTTTGTGGAGGCGCATCCTAATGCCACATACTTTATTTTTTTACATAATTTCAAATTAACAAAAATTTATCCGTGCCCTTGTCTTGTTAAATCCCCACATCATGTCAAGATGGCGCTGGTAGGCTTACATATCAATGAACTTTGATGATGTTCTTTATTTAATTTTTTTTTTTAACTCTCCTAAAATCTTTGCAAATTCATATAAATGTGATGGGGAAATTAACGTTCGCAGTCATTGGGCGGCAGGCAGGGAGACACCCTGGACAGGCCGGGATAGGCTCCAGCATCCCCGCAACCCTGAGTAGGATAAGCGGTTTGGATAATGGATGGATGGAATTAACGTTCGCCATTGACTAAATGTTATTAGATTTTGACAGGAGCTGACAGATTTTTTTATTCTACAACGGTTTACTGCACCAAATATATAGCTAGGATAAAAGAAATGATGCCTACATTTCGTAATTGTGATTCCTCAGGAGTTCTCCAAAGACTTGGAGGCCAGAGCAGACCTGAAGGCCTCTGTGGTGAGTATAGGCACCCAGCTGCTGGAGCTTATAAATGCAGAGAGAGACTCGGTGGAAGATTTGAGGGAGGAAGCGAGCCGTTGCTCTCAGGCTGCAGACCCACTTCCCTCCATCCAGACCCAGCTCAGTCAGATGGAGATAAACTGGACTGGCCTTCTGGCACACATACCTGCAGTCCGGCACAGTCTGCATCAGGTGAGTGTTTGGGGTCATGGGGCTTAGTAGCGCTTCTTCACAATAGATATATAATAATGGACTTCTTGAACTATACAAGAGATATGTAATAATATACATACTGGATTGTACAATGGATGCATAATAATGGACTTATTGGACTTAATGGACTATTACCGAGTTTCTTTACATTATAATTTTACCATGCCAATTTTGTTGGGGCATTCAGACTGGGATCCCTCTTCAGGCAAAGGCCAAACACTTATTGATTCTCCCCTTGCGGGCCTTTGAACAACAGGTCACATGTAGAGTATGCTGGTGTATGGGCTGTCCAACACATGCCGCAGTCTTTCTGTCACCAATTAGAGTTAAATAGCCAAGCCGTGGAGCACAGAGAAAGCTGGAGTGCTCTTCACTCCTTTATTGGTGTGAACCCATTTTCTCTTGCTCTCCGTTCCCTGCCTCCTTCACTCCATGCTTCAATCTTCTCTGACTTTCACCCTACATTTCTGTTTTTGCCATCTCTCTCTCTCTCTCTCTCTCTCTCTCTCTCTCTCTCTCTCTCTCTCTCTCTCTCTCTCTCTCTCTCTCTCTCTCTCTCTCTCTGTCTGTTATCCTTCACATATTTTTTCATCTCTTCATCACTTCGCCTCCTTTCTCTGTCTCTGCTCTTCTCTTCATCTTTCTTCACACCCTTCTCCTCTCCCAATCTCCTTTCACCTTCTGTCTCGCCTCCTCCCCTCATCTCTCTCCTCATTTCTCCCTCCTGCTATTGTCTGTTTTCCTGTCTTACACCCTCCTCTCCTACCTACCCCCCCTTTTTTTTTCCTCTGCTCATGTCTTGTCAGCGGTGGGTAGAAAAACTGACCCAGCAGGGTGCCCTGGCAGAGCTGCAAGCCTGGCTGGATGGTGCTGAGGTCAGACTCGGGGAGAAGCATCCTGGGCAAACCTTCTCCGTAAGCGCTGATCTCGCCCAGGTCCTAGCTTGTTATAAGGTAATGTGCAATGTGAAAACACCTGGGTGAAATTATATTTACACTTTTTTTTTTTAGTCTATTTAGCTGCTAGATGGGTGGCGTTTGCGACACTATGCAATACAGAGATTGTGTGAGAGTTGCGATAATAAAATATAAGTTGATTAATTATGTTGATTGATAAATTACGTGACTATCTGACATGGTTAACCTTACATATTTGTTTATACATATTACTTATATCAGAAGACTGGTGTGGTAGTGACTACATTCAACTATTTCATTCAGGGATTTTAATGTGCTACGTATGATGTTTTTTTTTTTCTTAGTATGCATTTATCTATGTTCTCTGTCTCTCTTTGTCTCTCTTAAGGAGTGTCGGACTGAGATGTCTGCACTCCAGGCTATGGTGGATCACGTCAACCAGACAGTTGTGCCATCAGGCTGCACTCAGGAGCACCAGAGGGGGCGCTGTGACTGCATTTTTTTCGCAGAGGAGCAGGGCAATCTCAACCATCGCTGGCTCACTTTGAGAGGAACCCTCAACTGTCTGGTCAGGAAAAAGGATAGAGAGAGAGAGAGAGAGAGAGTGTGTGTGTGTGTTTTATCCTGTACATCTGAGGGCCAATTTGAATTTTTAACAATCAGATTGAGGACATTTTTGCAAAGTGAGGACATTTTAGCCAGTCCTCACTTCTTTAAGGGCCTATTTAAGGGCAGACTTGGGTTTAGCGTTTGGGATTAGGTTAAGGTTAGAGTTAGGGGAGGAATTAAGTCAATGAGGGGTCCACACAAAGATGTGTGTGTGTGTGTGTGTGTGTGTGTGTGATATCACCCCTCCATGCCTCTACTGTTATAACTACAAAGGACTTCATCTATATACCTTACCATAAACATCATTGCAGCCTTGCTTTAGAGACCTTTTCAAAGTATATCATGTTCTATATAAATCCATCCATCCATTATCCAAACCGCTTATCCTGCTCAGGGTCGCAGGAGGCTGGAGCCTATCCCAGCAGTGACTGGGCGGCAGGTGGGAAAACACCCTAGACAGGCCGCCAGTCCCATCACAGGACCCACACACACGCATTCACACCTAGGGACAAATTAGTACAGCCGATTCACCTGACCTACATGTCTTTGGACTGTGGGAGGAAACCAGAGCATCCGGAGGAAACCCACGCAGACACAGGAGAGAACATGCTAACTCCACACAGAGGATGACCGGGGACGACCCCCCAAGGTTGGACTACCCCGGGGCTCGAACCCAGGACCTTCTTGCTGTGAGGCGACCGTGTTAACCACTGCGCCACCATGACCCCCCCCCAAGCGTTAGCTTTTACAAGCAAATTCTATTGAAAGGACAGAACTGTTAAGTGCTCATGACTTATGAGCATAGTATTTCGAATACTGCAGGGAAATAAGTAGGCTACCTTAAGTAAGCTGGCGATCAGCTAACAGCGTTCTGTTGCTGTACAGTTTATGAGGGGCTAGTGTCACCAGTGCCATTTTTCTAGACATAGCAAAAAACCATGCATAACAGACAGGCAGCCATCAGCGGGTGAATGTTCTATATGTATAATTTACTTTATTCATGTGGCCCCCTTGAGGATATTTGTCTATAGCTATGACTGTCTTTGCCTTGTACAGATTCAGGGAGCGGAAGACGAGTTGAGGGTCCGAGCGAACAGAGAGGTCAGACTGCAGCAGGTCGGCGGCTGGCTCAGTGTTCAGAGAGACTGGCTCACTTCAGCTCTCACACCCACCAGCCAGTCAGACATGCAGACAGGCATTCACACCTGCAAGGTATGATGCATGACGAGAAGTGCCATGTAAAATATGCCTTGGAGCATGTTAAAAAATGAAAGATGCGTTCCATCTTTGATTACAGAACATTTCATTTTTTGAGAACTGAATCTTTGAAGCTGGTGAATATCCATGAATCAACGTTTCTATGATATGGACTGATGCCATTTTTTGAATGAACGTAGTCCTTTAATATAGTGCTGTGGTCACATGGAAACCAAGTACAGTTTCTCTGAATAGTTTTTCCTCAGGAATTTTGAAAATGATACATATTATCCCAGTTGATATGGTTTACCCACATAAAAAATACTTTTGATATATTTTTTTTGTGTCACAAGAGGTGATGAGACTCCATCAGAGCTAAAATCACTGTGACATTTAAATTCATTAACAGCCAAAAACCAAAATTAAGGGTACAAGAATTTAACATGCAGTGTGAAATTAAATGAAATAAAATCTTTTTTGTTTTTGTCCATTTATCAGGATCTAGAGGAGAAGATCAGACACAAATCTGCTCTTCTTCAGACGTTTAGAAGTGAAGACGGTGGCTGTGATTTTATCTGTAAGGCAAACAGTGCCATTGAGGCCTGCAGTGCTCTCGCTAGCCAGGTAAGTCTGATCAACAACAACCTAATATTCATTGACTGTTAAATTATAGGAACAACAACAGGTGATGTGCTCAATGCAGAATATTTTTCAACCAATACTTCCTTTTCCATCACCGTTATGGTGACTGGTTAGCCTAACGAAATGCATATTAAGTAGTATAGTAGAATGTTTACAAAAATGTGTGACCATTTTAGAAGCTAAGATTTGTGAGTATAGCTATATAATGTGATATCTAAATACAAATAGCTCACATACTTCGTTACTGCTCACACAAATACTGCAACCAGAAACTGGTGTTCTACAATTTGGACTGCTTGGACTGACCAAAACAGCTTGCTTTGTGGGCAATATACTAGTAGACTTAAAATATGATAGGAAATCACTCGAATAGGTTATATCTACAAAACGGTATGTGATAGGAAAATTTTAAGGTGACTTTGATGATCAGCAGGCCAAAATCCATAAAATACACCCAAAAGTGTTCAGGAAGCAAGATCTTCGTTGTCCAGTGATATGGATTCGGTCTCAATAAGGACAAGTCTTTGTTTTAGTTTCAGTTATATAGCTGCCAATGTGTGTTGTCTTCAGAAACTGTTCCCCTGTAACATCACCATTTGTCCAATGGCCATTCAATAAAATAGACATGTTACGGCTTTCCCATTGTTGGACTGTCCTGTCTCCTGTAGACTGTATCTATTAAGCAGAGGCTGACTCGGGTCCAGGAACTGTGGGACTGTCTGGAGAAGAAACTGAGACAGATGAGCACAAAGACAGTTAGGACGTCCTTGACTCTGGATTACCATTGTAACCCTCAGCTCCAGCTACAAGGACAGCAGGCTCTCCACCTCAGACTACAGGTTGTCACACTCACTGTGTTCAGTTATTGCTTTATATTTAGACTATGTTGGTGGTGTTTGTGTTGTTCGTTTTCGTCATGGAATTTAACGTTTGTAATTGGGGTGAAATAGGTTTTGAATTTCACTGTTGCACAGTGCTTTTCAACAAATATATTTTAAACTGGCACGGTTTAAAATATATTCAAAATATATATTTAAAATATATAAAATATCTTTTGTATGTTTTTTTATATTTTATATATAATATATTTTTAATTAAAAAAAAAATCAAAAATATATATGGTGCAGTGGTTAGCACAGTCGCCTCACAGTAAGAGGGTCCTGGGTTTGAGCCCCGGGGTAGGTAGTCCAACCTTGGGGGTCATCCTCTGTAGAGTTTGCATGTTCTCCCCATGTCTGCGTGGGTTTCCTCTGGGGGCTCCAGTTTCCTCCCACAGTCCAAAGACATGTAGGTCAGGTGAATCGGTCGTACTAAATTGTACCTAGGTGTGAATGTGTGTGTATGTCGGCCCTGTGATGGCCTGGCAGCCTGTCCAGGGTGTCTCCCCGCCTGCCGCCCAATGACTGCTGGGATAGGCTCCTGCATCCCCATGACCCTGAGTAAGGATAAGTGGTTTGGATAATGAATGAATAAATATTTTAAACCACATTATAGATACAGGTTTGTGAGGTCATTTTGTCTGATATGAATGACTTTTGTGTCTATTTTGTTGGAAGCAGCTCCTACGTAAGGAGACAGATGGTGCAGTGGCAGAGTGGGATGGACTCAGACAAACTCTCGCCTCGCTCCGAGATGTGATCAGCCCTGATGCCGCTGCCCTGCTCGCTGGGCAGGTAGACAGAGAGGAGGCAAGGTAGGTACACACTGTTGTTCAGGACTCCATCGTGTCTGGTGTAGACCCCCACTTGTATGTAACCACAAGGGGAATGCATACACATAACTGTTTTCAGTCTTTCCTCAATCCTTTTTTTTCATGCCTACTTAGATATTCATAGGTACATATAAAAACCCAATTCCAATGAAGTTGGGACGTTGTAAATGTAAATAAAAACAGAATACAATGATTTGCAAATTCTTTTCGACCTATAATCAATTGAATACACTACAAAGACAAGATATTTAATGTTCAGACTGATAAATTTTGTTTTTTTGCAAATATTCACTCATTTTGAATTTGATGCCTGCAACACGTTCCAAAAAAGCAGGGACAGGGGTATGTTTACCACTGTGTTATATCCCCTTTCCTTTTAACAACACTCAATAAACGTTTGGGAACTGAGGACACTAATTGTTGAAGCTTTGTAGGTGGAAATCTTTCCCATTCTTGCTTGATGTACGACTTCAGTTGCTCAACAGTCCGGTGTCTCCGTTGTCGTATTTTGCGCTTCATAATGCGCCACACCTTTTCAATGGGAGACAGGTCTGGACTGCAGGCAGGCCAGTCTAGTACCCGCACTCTTTTACTACGAAGCCACGCTGTTGTAACATGTGCAGAATGTGGCTTGGCATTGTCTTGCTGAAATAAGCAGGGGCGTCCCTGAAAAAGACGTCGCTTGGATGGCAGCATATGTTGCTCCAAAACCTGTATGTACCTTTCAGCATTAATGGTGCCTTCACTGATGTGCAAGTTACCCATGCCATGGGCACTAACACACCCCTATACCATTACAGATGCTGGCTTTTGAACTCTGCACTGATAACAATCTGGATGGTCCTTTTCCTCTTTAGCCCGGAGGACACGACGTCCATGATTTCCAAAAACAATTTGAAATGTGGACTCGTCAGACCACAGCACACTTTTCCACTTTGCGTCAGCCCATCTCAGGTGAGCTCGGGCCCAGAGAAGCCCAGCTTCTTTGAAACGTGTTGTAGGCATCAAATTCAAAATGAGTGAATATTTGTAAAAATCAATAAAGTTTATCAGTTTGAACATTAAATATCTTGTCTTCGTAGTGTATTCAATTGAATATATGTCGAAAAGGATTTGCAAATTGTTGTATTCTGTTTTTATTCACGTTTTACACAACATCCCAACTTCATTGGAATTGAAGTTTGTACATACGCAGGTGGCACGGTGGCGCAGTGGTTAGCACGGTTGGCTCACAGCAAGAAGGTCCTGGGTTCGAGCCCCGGGTTAGTCCAACCTTGGAGATCATCCCATGTCGTCCTCTGTGTGGAGTTTGCATGTTCTGTCTGGGTTTCCTTCGGGTGCTCCAGTTTCCTCCCACAGTCCAAAGATATGTAGGTCAGGTGAATCGGCCATACTAAATTGTCGCTAGGTGTGTGTGTGTGTGTTGGCCCTGTGATGGGACTGGCAGCCTGTCCAGGGTGTTTCCCCGTCTGCTGCCCAATGACTGCTGGGATAGGCTCCAGCATCTCTGAGAGCAGGATAAGCGGTTTGGATAATGGATGGGTCGATGGATATAGATACTCTTAAGGTTCTTTGATACTCTTGGCTAGATGTGGTTACATAGTCTTATTTTTTCGTTTCTTACTAATGAAGTGTTATGCCCTTTGTGTTTCTTTCATTTTTCTTTTCTTTTCTTTTTTGTGCAAAATTATTTGGCTCTCATTGAGAACTGACTTGGTTTTGAGTGTCTTGGAGGCTAAAGCAGTCAAACACATACCCTGTTTGCTCAGGGCCAAACCCCAAGTTTGAACTAAACCCATGACCTTCTTAAAATGTCTTTGCTGCTCTTTTAAGTTCATAAACCATCATAGACTGTAAAAACCATGCATATCACAACTTAAACAGTAGTGCAAGGACAATTAAGCAATTCAAATCGAATATAGAATAACAGAATGTATATAAACTTTGTTAAAAGAAACACTCAACGGTAGGGAAAGTGCTCAACAAATAAGGAGCAAAATAATCAAGTGAGTCAAATAAATTCTTTATGAGACAGTACAAGCCAGTTTCATGCCATAAGCAATTATCAGCTGTCAATAAACCTACTCAGAAAAGAACATACCATTTACTTCTTCCTGCTGGATCAGAGTCTGCTGCTGTCACGTGGCATCCTCCAGCTCAGCCAGAAACTAGCAAGGAAGTAAATGGTATGTTCTTTCCTTAGGAGGTTTATTGACAGCTGATTGCTGATGGCATGAAACAGGCTTGTACTGTCTCAAAGAATAGGAACTGAACTGAATGAAGTCTGACAGGAATACACTGTAGATTGAACCATCATCACCCTATGATATGACCTCATCATTCATCATCATTATCATCATCACCATAATCTTCATTATCAGTTGTTTAACACCGTCTTTCCTGTTGTCCCCACTTTCCCTCCAATTGAGGCAACCCCCCCCCCCAAAAAAGGGTGAAAATTTTAATAAAATGCTTCCCTGGGCATTCACTGACACTTACATTTTCAACATATGCACACTTGATGTTCAATACAAATCTCTCCCAGGTGGACAGAGGTGAGTCGAGCCTTGGACCACCACCTCCAGAGGAGTCAGACCCTGCTGCAGGCGTGGGAGGTCTACGCTTGTCTGGTGGGGTCTTTCTCCAGACGTTTGAAGGCCCATGAGGAAGAGGTCACCGTTCTGCTGAGTGGGACGCCTGGACAAGATAACACTGTAGAGCTGGTCACTGCCAAGATACAGGCTGTTCATGTGAGTAACTGAGGGTGGAGAAAAAAGGTGGTGTTTTGATCGCCTTCATGATGAAAACAGAGAGAACATCAACATTTAGTATAACAGACAACAATATGTTGGAACAGTTTCAGATGTGCTGAAAAGGGGGTAAATAATGAGTGCAAACTATAAAGGCTGGTTTCTCGGACAGAGATTAGGTCTAGTTCTGGACTAAACTGATTTTTGTATCAAGAATCTCCATTAGAAATGCAGTTTAATCCAGGACTAGGCTCAATCTGTGTCTGGGAAACTGCCCTAAAAAGGTTTATTTGGTGAATCTGTCATGTGAAGTCTATTATTTATGTCTATCGGGTTTATAATCATCATTATTATTATCATTATTATAGACAAATTCCTGTGTCATGTCGGTTTTTTACCTGTTTAAGTGTTCTTGTTTCTAAGTCTTGATCTTCATATACAATCTGAATTTTCCTGAAATGTAAATGTCGACCAAATCTGTGATTTACCTGTCCTATTTTTTTTAAATTATTTGTGTGTGTTTAGAAATACGACCCAGACTCAGATAAACAGTGTCCCAAATTGGGACACTGTTTAAAGCATACGTGACACAAAAACTACAACGTTGTAAATTCTTTGTGAATCTGAAAGTTGAATCTTTGTCCTGTCCCAGTGTCTCCAGGCGAAAATGGACAGTTTGCAAACTGATCTGGAGGGGGTGCTAGAGGCCTCCAAGGGCTTGATTCACCACCTGGAACCCACAGCAGTTTCTCTCGTGGGATCAGAGAGTCGACTGCTGTCACGCGACATCCTCCGGCTCAGCCAGAAACTAGCAAGGAAGCTGGGACAGCTACAGGTAGTGTCCAGTGAATGGATTACTCAGTGTGACTTTTGGAGACATGTGAACAGAAATGCCTCTATGAAGCCTTAAAATAATGAAATATTCTACAGCGGAAGAACATCACAGGTATTGTGCTTTCACCGAGCTAGATGCTTTGAGGAAAACGGGTTGGGTAACAGGTTTACCTTAATGAATAACTGACCGTGTGACTGACTAAATCTCAGATTAGGCTACATACACTTGAATGTATACACATGCAGGGCTATGCAGTTAATACGAGAAATGTTGGTCACACTCAGCTAAACACGGTGAGGTAAATTAGGCCAGCAGCAGGTATGCCCTACATGTATATAAATAGGCCTACAAAGCGACACATGGATAACCTGTTGCCTGTTTCACGCCTCTGGAAATGTCATCTTTTTTATTGTTTATCCTAACCACTTTCATCGTGGTTTTATTATCCGTCTAGCATTTACGGAAGAAAAATATCATAAAAGTTTAATACGATTTTATTAATGTGCATTTCCATTTTACCCATATAGTACATTTTATACTTTATTTATCTTGCATATGTTTCTGCATGGTTTGCTTTGTGACCTCAAAGTATAAATTAAATATAGAAAATAAAATTAGATATATGAAAATTTTATATTGTAAATGTATTGAATATTAAATAAAATAAATGAAATATAAAATAAAAAAATTAAAAGTATAAATAAAATACAAATTACCAGACACGTATGGTTGTATGTGTGTGTGTGTGTGTGTGTGTGTGTGTGTGTTTGCGTGCGTGCGTGTGTGTGTGTGTGTGTGCGCGCGTGTGTATGATGAGTAGGAGGAGCTCGAGCAGCTCCAGGAGTTTGACAGTGTCTTGGAATCACTTGAGAAACACCTGAAGGGTTGGCAGGACAGGCTGCAACATGGGGCTGACCTGACATGCGGGGACATATCTCAGGTAAGACAGTTGAATGAAGCTGCTAAGTTCAAGTCAAGTCAATGTTATTTGTATAGCCCGATATCACAGATTACAAATTTGCTTCGGGGGGCTGTTGAATTGTCTAAGTCATCTTTGTCGAGTGGAACAGATGTATTGCTGACTTGAGAGGACTGATCAAGTTAACACTGAAGTTAAATTACTACAGTTTGCACAAACTAGTGTACAGAATCTATTTGGATATGTACATTTTTACATAATATATTTTTAATATGTGGGAAAATTTTCTAATATGTAGATGCACTTTGTCTGCACAGTTCATCATGTTTGGCCTTAAACCATATCAGAAATAATCTATTGATCAATCAGGCTTTTACCTTAACTGATAGAAAGATTTGGCATTATTGTATGTATTTAGTGCACTTAAAACAGGAAGTTTCCAGGCAAGCGAGATTATAAATAAAAGCTTCTAAAAAGAAAAAACACGTACAATAACTGAGTAAAGTGAAAGAGGCCAGACAGAGCGCAGCATGAATGGTCTGCAGTGTTTGGGTGAGCCGTGACGTCATGCGAGCGGTCCAAAGTGTTGTGATCCTCTGACCCTCCGACGCGGCCATATGTTTGCAGTCTGGCCTTCTGGAGCCAAGCGGCCTGTCTGCTGACCTAAATGTGTTGAATGAACTGAGCTACCGGCTGTCGCTGGGGGACGCTGAGGCACACAGGCTGCAGAGCCTCAACCGCGGCTGGGCCGACACCTCCGCCAAAGCTGTGGAGACCTGCAGGTCAGACACACACAAATCACAAGTCCCGTTAGTTTTTTTTTCCCTTCTCAATTCTCGAACCCATTTTTAACACTTGATTCAGTTCTTCAAGGTCTTGGTGAGCAGGGAAGGAGTAGAAGCGAGTGTGTTAAATCAGTGTTGGTACTCCTGGAGTGGGGTTGGGGAGCCGTGCACGAGAGTAATGACAGCTATGAAAATGTCTATAAGAATATTACTAAAATTAACTGCAAAAGAATAAATGCATGTGTGATCCAAGTTTGCAATTAAGTAAAGGGATATGGAGGAATGGATGGATTCGTGGGCTAAGAAATTAATCAGTGACTGAATGGGCAAGTTGAAAGACTGATGGATGAATGGATTAATTGGTGTATGAATAAAAAAACAAACAATCACAGACCTCCACAGCCCTGAAAAGGGGCATAAATCTGGAGTGGTAGTATAAAAGAGGAGAGAAAGATTGATAGAAATTTTAGTGGATGAATGCTTACTTTTAATTTTAATTAATTTAATTTATTAATTTAATTCATTTTAATTTCGTTTACTCTGATTTAGTTTAGTTTACGGGCGGCACGGTGGCGCAGTGGTTAGCACGGTGGCCTCACAGCAAGAAGGTCCTGGGTTCGAGCCCCAGGATCGTCCAACCTTGGGGGTCGTCCCGGGTTGTCCTCTGTGTGGAGTTTGCATGTTCTCCCCGTGTTTGTGTGGGTTTCCTCTTGGTGCTCTGGTTTCCTCCCCCAGTCCAAAGACATGCAGGTCAGGTGAATTGGCCATACTAAATTGTTCCTAGGTGTGTGTGTGTGTGTGTGTGTGTGTGTGTGTGTGTGTCAGCCCAGTGATGGTCTGGCGGCCTGTCCAGGGTGTTTCCCTGCCAGCCACCCAATGACTGCTGGGATAGGCTACAGCATCCCCGTGACCCTGAGAGCAGGATAAGTGGTTTGGATAATGAATGGATGGATGGAATACTTACTATATTCCATCTACTGTCTGGGAACTGTGGCTTTAACCCTTGAATTCCTTTATATAGTTTGGCTGTAACATCGGCATTCTATGAATTAAACATTTGTGCACTGATGACAAGTCACTTTGTTTTTAGAGCAACAGCCAAATGCTCCACTATTGTCAATTAAACAAAAATGGATGGGTGGATGGATAGGTAAATACATACATGCTTGAACATCTGTAGACAGATGTTGGCTGGTTCACTGCATTTGATGATCCCCAGCTTTCTAAAGGTATGTTTAATTGTAAAAGTATTCTCTGTGTGCAGTGAGTTACAGATGGAGACGCTGAGGCTTCAGAGTTTTGAGAGGAAGTGTGAGAGCTGGATGTCTTTCCTTCAGAGGATGGAGGACAGTCTCGCTGTAGACTTGCCTGGTACATACACTGGCCTTAGAGAGCAGCTATGCATACACCAGGTATGATACCCCACCCCACCAACACACACACCATTATTGGCTACACAGGTATTTTTCAGTTTTCAGTGCAGTCAAGATATATTGTTTATGTTATTAGCCAAATGAGTTTGTATATATGAGGAATTCAACTTAGTGGGTTGCCCGCATAATATAGTAATAATAAACGTGCAGACATACTACATGTGAACAAACGCTCACAAATTCTCATTTGGTATTTCAGAGGTTCCAAGCAGAGCTGTCTATCGGTCACCAGATTCTTCATTTTGTCATCACTGAGGCTCTCCATCTACTGCAGAAAGGAGAAGTGGAGGACAGGTAAAAAGGCACATGTCTGTCTGTCTGTCTGTCTGTCTGTCAGTTTTAAGCTTTATACAATACCATACTTAATGCACCGAAAGTCACATCATCATTTGCCTTCACTTTAATTTGTTCAGTCACTGGCCTTGGACTGAATCCCACAAGGTTTTTCTTTTATGTGTCTAATGAAAGATTAAAAGCATTCAATATGGATGCCCTGCCCACTCTCTCTTGTAAAACTGCACCTTTATAAAATCTCTTATCAATTTTATAAAACAATATTTATAAAACAAAACACAATTTTGGTGCCTATTCATCCCAGGAGTGACTTCATCCTCAAACTGGCACAACTCCGAGAGCACTGGCAGGGAGCCGTGCAGCGGGCAGCTCAACGGCGCTCCCTGGTCGAGGGTTTGGTTAAGCACTGGCAACTGTACAGCGGCAGCCTGAGGAAGCTACAGAGGTTCCTGTCGGACACCCAGGCCCTCCTGCCTCCTGCCGGACCACCACGCTGCACCCTGCAACAACTCAGACGCTCCCTTCAGGACCTTCAGGTTGGTACAGAATGAAAGGCTGAGGCTAGTATTTCTAACTTATCTGAGAAAGATGCTCCATGAGGCATATGAGGTGGAAAGGGACATCATTGTTTTTAAATGGAGGCGCAAACACCTTACAATTGATAACCAGCAGTTCACAGGGAAATTAAATGATAAGCCTTGCCTTATGCAATAGTGTCTCAAAGATGCATGTACACCAGAAAACTTCTTCAGGTGCAACATCAAAGAAGTCAAACATGGATTGGAGAAATGGGATTTGCACACTTGGTTAAATGCTCCAAATGCTCCATTTATTCCAACATGGTGAACATTTAGAGTTGGTTAAAAATAGGCCTGTCTCTGAAACATCGCCTTATGCCCCATGTAGAATTTAGATAAATCGATATTCTCTCTGTACCCTTAGGCGTTAGTCAGGCTTGCAATATTAGGAACAATGAGATTGGTTTCCTTGAGGCAGACATGATTCAAAAGTCCCCAAAAGTTGATTAAATCCCATCTTGTGGAAAGATGGCGGTGCGAATTCACATTTGCAGTGGCCTCACTCAGTACTGGTGTGAGAGGATGGCAGCATGAACTTAGGTTTGTGGCCCCCTCACCCAATACCATCCATGCAGTGTCGGCGTCCATGTCTGTCCATGTCTGTCCATGTCTTCATTTGATGGCTGGGAGAGCTGGTGCTGGATCAGCTGGGAGAGCATGGTCTGCTGTGTCCTGTGGGCCCAGGGACCACGGCCGTGCCCGGAGCTGCGCCTGAAGAGGAAACACCAAGGACAGTCTGACAGGATGCAGAAGCGGGGCAGGCTAAGCTAACTGCTAGCCCATGCAGACTGGCAGTTCCAGTATCGCCAAGGGCGGTCTGGCGGTGGCCTTGCCTAGTGTTGACTGTGTTTTTGGTGTCGTTGTGTGGAGTGCGGGGAGGTGTGTCGACGGTGTCTGGCTGGGAGAGCTGACGTTGGATTGGCTGGGGGAGCCTGGTCTGCTGCGTCCGATGGGCCCCAGGGACCACGGCCCTGCCTGGAGCTGTGCCCAAAGAGGAAACACTGAGGGCGGTCTGACGGGACGCGGAAGTGGGGCAGGCTAAGCTAACTGCTAGCCCATGCAGACCGGCAGTTCCGACAGTCATCCTGGCATTCATTCTCTCAGGCAGTGATTTTTTTTTCTTGTAGTTTGATATACATTTGTTCTTGTAGTAGATATGTATTTTTGTCTTAGTGTTGCACTGCTGTGGGCTGGGGGAAATGAAACGACAAAGTGTTCCTGATTCCTGATCTCAAACAGTACTGTCAGAGACAAACCTAAATGCTTAAGGGAGTTGGAAGAGAAAGGAGAGGGCATGCAAGTCTGTCCTATGAGGCCAGACAGTAGTTTATCCCATGGTTACCCACTTTTTCTTCTGTACTCTGATAGAGAGAGAGAGAGAGATACCTCAGAACAATAGAAGAGAAGGAGGGGACATTTTAAAGCTGAGCCAGAGGGCAGATTTAAGATAATAAGGGAAAATGAGAGATTTCTTGTGATTGCATTTTCTTCAAAAGGACAATGAGTAGGAAATGTGTCCTGAGATTGTTTGCCATGATCCTGCTTGCCATGATAACACTGATGAAATTTGAATTCAGTGCGCTCTTGAGCTTCTATTAAAGTCACAATAGACAAATCACTGTTTACATCATTCAGGTGATAACTGCCCCTGTTAAAGGAAGCCAGCAGCACCCCACAAACCAACCCCCTCTTTTAAAGACAGCATCTGTCAAAGTCAGTTTTTCTACCCAATAGAACTCACTTCTCATTTGTTGCTCTCTCTCTCTCTCGCTCCTTTCTTTCTCACTTTCTCTCCCTCTTTCTTTCTTTTATTCACCTTTTCTCTTGCAGTGTTCCTCCTGCCTCTCCTTTGCTGTCCATGTTCTCTACTTTCCTTCTCTATTATGTCAGATTTAATTCCCTCCTATTTAGCCCTCCACTCACCTTTCCGAACTTCCAAGTCTTCCGCATTTTTGCCTCCTCTTCTTTACACTCCCTTGCATTCTCCATCGTTCGTAACGCCAGTGTGCTCTCCCTCCTTCCCACCATCTTACTGTTTTCTCCAGCACACGGAGCTGCTCTTCCAGCGGTACCAGTGCAGTTATATCCATACTCTGGAGATAGGCCGGCAGCTCTTCTCCATGGGGGATGAGGAGACGCAGTCCCAGCTGCAGACGGAGCTGGGCACCCTGCAGGAGGAGTGGGACAGCCTCCACTGCCTGTTGGGAAGGAGGATGGACCTCACCGAAGCTATTGTCAAGGTACCTCACTCAGACCTTTTGTGTCACAAGCTGTTCTGAACTAAAAATGGCGGCTGACTTTGAAAATACACATCTCTATATGCAATTTTTCTACTCTACATTGCATTAACACTGTCAGTGTCATGGGTACTGAGGCACATGACATGCTAGTTGTTGCCCTCTTTAGGGTGATATATGATCTTAAGCCGGGAACACATGACGATTATAACACCGGTTAGGCCACGATGATGGATTTTTAAGATTGTGGGGAGTCTGCACCAGTCTGCGCAAAATAGGGCAGTTCACCACTGGCAGCTGGCACACATTATCTCGTAGTGTGGGAGGGTTTAGGATTCAAATCGCTGGCCTCCTACTGGAGCTGTCACGATTATATCAAACGTTTGAATTTTACGACTGGAATATGGACAATGTTAACTCATGGGTATAAATGACCATTATCTGGTTGACCAGTGTTATCTGCAAATAACCTCTGTAATGCATCCATATGAAATCAGTACTGTCCAATCAATAAGGGAGATGGTCGGATTCCAGAGGACATTGAAAAATCAATCAAATTTGAGAAAATTATACGAACCAGCCCCCCCGACATGAAATATGAGCAGAGAGCTCTTCTGTGCCACAGGTTCCCAGAGGCACTCATGTCATCCCTCAAATGTCCCAAGTGGGGAAAAGATGGAAAGAGAGAGAAGTGTCAGTGAGACCGAGATAGGAGATGGGGCAGGGAGAGAGAACTGAGTTGATAGGGCGGCACGGTGGCTCAATGGTCAGCGCTCTCGCCTCACAGCAAGAAGGTCCTGCATTCAAACCCTGGGGTTGTCCAACCTTGGGGGTCATCCCAGAAACATGCAAACTCTGTGTGGAGTTTGCGTGTTCTCCCCATGTCTGTGGTGGGTTTTCTCCAGGTGCTCTGGTTTTCCCCACCATCAAAAAAGACATGCATGTTGGGGTTTATACTCCTGTCTGTGCTCCTGACCGAGGCATGGCAAGACGAACTGGAGGTGGTCCCCGGGTGCTGCACGGCGGCTGCCCACTGCTCCTAGCTACACAGCTAGGATGGGTTAAATGCAGAGCGTTATTTCCCTACGGGGATCAATAAAGTATCTATTAAAAAAAAAGAAAAAAGAAATAGAGAAGAGCTAAAAAGGGAGCAATTGAAAGAGGTGAATAACAAGCATAGAGAAAGAGAGAAGTTAAAAAAAAAGATATATGAAGAACTAGCAAATAAGTATCAGTGTCATAACCAGAGAGAGAGACAGGCAGACAGACTGTCTATGAGATGGAGAAGTAAATATTGCAAACCTGGGCTTCCTGAAGAGTGATGATAACTGATATTTCAGCTTTCTGGAAAAATGCTGTGCTCCCCTTTTCTCCATGCTGGTGCCTTATTTGACCTGCTCCCCTACCTCTGTGCTGTACAGTGCACACAGTTTCTTCAGCGTCTTCTGAAACATTTATCCTCACAACTGGGGCCTGATAAGAGAGAGCAGGTCTAGGCCTCAAACTCCTAAAATATACTCTTCAAAGCTGGGAGACGACTGACGGAGAGCCGTTTCTTAACAGCAGTATATTAAAGGGTTCGGTTCTGGGTCCTCTCCTATTCTCCCTGTACACGACATCCCTGGGTTCTGTTATTCGCTCGCATGACTTCTCTTACCATTGTTATGCCGATGGCACCCAGCTGATCTTGTCCTTTCCTCCCTCTGACACACAAGTAGAGACACGCATTGCTGCGTGCTTGACTGACATCTCTGAGTGGATGGCGACACACCATCTGAAGCTCAATCTGGACAAGACAGAGCTGATGTTCCTCCCGGGGAAAGGTTGCCCGCACCGAGACCTGGCCATCACCATTGACAACACCGTGGTGATGCCAACTCGGACTGTGAGGAATCTGGATGTGATCCTGGACGACCAACTGTCGTTTGCTGAAAACGTTGCATTGGTTGCTCGCTCCTGCAGATTTCTCCTCTATAACATCAGGAGGATTCGCCCATTCCTCACTGATGAGATGGCACAGGTGTTCATCCAGGCTCTGATCATCTCCCAGCTGGACTACAGCAACTCCCTCCTTGCTGGTGCCCCGGCGTCGGCCATCAGACCTCTGGAGCTTGTTCAGAAAGCCGCAGCTTGTCTGGTGTTCAACAGCCCTAAGTTCTTCTACACAACTCCCCTTCTCATGTCCCTACACTGGCTCCCAGTAGCTGCTCGCATCCAGTTTAAGACTCTGGTGCTAGCCTACAGGGTAGTGAAAGGAACAGCTCCTTCCTATCTCCAGGCCATGGTCAAACCCTACACCCCCTCCCAACCACTTCGCTTTGCTGCCTTGGGACGCCTGGTTGCCCCGTCGCTCAGAGGCCCTTGCTGCCAATCCACCTGGTCACGGCTCTTTTCTGTCCTGGCCCCACAGTGGTGGAATGAATTCCCCACTGATGTCAGGACAGCGGAGTCGCTGCCCATCTTTCGGCGCAGGTTGAAAACTCACCTCTTCAAGAACTACTACCCTGTTACTTGTTCTTAGCACTTATTGTATTCACTCATTTAAAAAAAAAACTCTTTCTTGAACTTTTACTTTAGCACTGGTTTTGCTCTTAGATGCTTGTTTAGATGCACTTATGACCTCTGATGACTAGTAGGTCTCCTTATTATCTATTAAATGCACTTATTGTAAGTCACTTTGGATAAAAGCGTTGGCTAAATGACTGTAATGTAATGTAAAAACCTCCAATCAGGCCAGACACAATAGACAACGTTCTCTCTCTCTCTCTCCCTCTCTCGCGCTCTCTCTCTTTCTCTTCGTTTTTCAATGCCTCTCTCCACCGCTTTCACTTTTTACTTGCTTCTCTTCTATCTCTTTTTTTCCTTTTTTCTCTCTCTCTGTTTTTCTAGCCACCTTTTTCACTTATAAACCCCCCACCTTCTCTTATTCTTCATTTACTTGCTCAGCTCACTTCTGTCTTTCTACTTGCTCGCTCGTCTTTGTTGCTCTCTCTTCCTCTCCCTCCCTCCCTCCCTCGCTGTCCCTCTTCATCTCTCCCTCACACTCTTTTGGTCTCCCTCTGTCTCTTTTAGCTCATCTGAGCACTCAGCTTTCATTAACTGTGCTGTGATGGGGAATCTGGCTGCCGTTTGGGCCAGACTTCTTCAGATTTCTGCTGAAGCTCTCCGAGTTAGTTTTGAGTCCATCTGAGACACAGCGGGAGGGCCACACTGCCGGGACAGATCCCTGAAAACGGGAGAGAGAAGAAAAAAAAAACTCCCATCAGCCTCAGCACTGCTGTGTGGCACATAAATGGCCTTTTTTGGTACCCTAATGTATATGCTGTTGATCTAATACATCAGCTGTGTTAGCTGTTGGAATAGGATTATTGCTAGATTAGGATAGTAGCAGTAAGGTGCTTCACTGGCCAAACAAGATTGGCTTGTCTTGGGTCTGAGGGCGGCTGTGGATCTGTGTTGAATCCAAACCTGAGTTCCAAGAAAACAAAAGGAGAATAGAAGATGTCATTGCTTTTTAGTCGTTTTACTATTCTGTACCACTTCCATACAGGAATATAGTGGAGCTTAGCATATAGAATATGCATATAGATTGTGGGACCATTCTCTGTAGGAGTCAGGATTTTTACCCCAACCATGGAAAAACAAAATACAGAACTTTTATGGCAAATGTAGAATTTGGCTGGGTATTAAATGCTGATTTTGTCGAGGCTTTTATGTGTGAAGTAGAACTGCTTAAGTTGTTCCTGTTGCACTCAGTTGACACTCATTTCTCTAAATGGTTCTGAAACGGGAATCAGTAAGTAAGTAAAGGTAAAGAAAGAGTCTGTCTCAGGGATTCTAGTCTCCTTTTGCCTTTGTTTGTGTAATAATACCCAGCCTACTGTTCATGAATCCCTCCTGTTGTTTTGTCCATTTGACATATCCATTTATAGGGTTATGTGACCAAAACATACAAACCCCAATTCCAATGAAGTTGGGACGTTGTGTAAAACGTAAATAAAAACAGAATACAATGATTTGCAAATCCTTTTCGACCAATATTCAATTGAATACACTACAAAGACAAGATATTTAATGTTCAAACTGATAAACTTTATTGTTTTTTTGCAAATATTCACTCATTTTGAATTTGATGCCTGCAACACGTTCCAAAAAAGCTGGGACAGGGACATGTTTACCACTGTGTTACATCACCTTTCCTTTTAACAACACTCAATAAGCGTTTGGGAACTGAGGGCACTAATTGTTGAAGCTTTGTAGGTGGAATTCTTTCCCATTCTTGCTTGATGTACACTACCGTTCAAAAGTTTGGGATCACCCAAACGATTTCGTGTTTTCCATGAAAAGTCACACTTATTCACCACCATATGTTGTGAAATGAATAGAAAATAGAGTCAAGACATTGACAAGGTTAGAAATAATGATTTGTATTTGAAATAAGATTTTTTTTACATCAAACTTTGCTTTCGTCAAAGAATCCTCCATTTGCAGCAATTACAGCATTGCAGACCTTTGGCATTCTAGCTGTTAATTTGTTGAGGTAATCTGGAGAAATTGCACCCCGCGCTTCCAGAAGCAGCTCCCACAAGTTGGATTGGTTGGATGGGCACTTCTTTGAGCAGATTGAGTTTCTGGAGCATCACATTTGTGGGGTCAATTAAACGCTCAAAATGGCCAGAAAAAGAGAACTTTCATCTGAAACTCGACAGTCTATTCTTGTTCTTAGAAATGAAGGCTATTCCATGCGAGAAATTGCTAAGAAATTGAAGATTTCCTACACCGGTGTGTACTACTCCCTTCAGAGGACAGCACAAACAGGCTCTAACAGGTACTATTTAATGAAGATGCCAGTTGGGGACCTGTGAGGCGTCTGTTTCTCAAACTAGAGACTCTAATGTACTTATCTTCTTGCTCAGTTGTGCAACGCGGCCTCCCACTTCTTTTTCTACTCTGGTTAGAAGTTACCCATGCCATGGACACTAACACACCCCCATACCATCACAGATGCTGGCTTTTGAACTTTGCGCTGATAACAATCTGGATGGTCCTTTTCCTCTTTAGCCTGGAGGACACGATGTCCATGATTTCCAAAAACAATTTGAAATGTGGACTCGTCAGACCACAGCACACTTTTCCACTTTGCGTCAGTCCATCTCAGATGAGCTCGGGCCCAGAGAAGCCGGCGGCGTTTCTGGGTATTGTTGATATATGGCTTTCACTTTGCATGGTAGAGTTTTAACTTGCACTTGTAGATGTAGTGACGAACTGTGTTAACTGACAATGGTTTTCCAAAGTGTTCCTGAACCCATGTGGTAATATCCTTTACAGAATGATGTCAGTTTTTAATGCAGTGCCGCCTGAGGGATTGAAGGTCACGGGCATTCAATGTTGGTTTTCGGCCTTGCCGCTTACATGCAGAGATTTCTCCGGATTCTCTGAATCTTTTGATGATATTATGGACTGTAGATGATGAAATCCCTAAATTCCTTGCAATTGTACGTTGAGAAAAGTTGTTCTTAAACTGTTGGACTATTTGCTCACACAGTTGTTCACAAAGTGGTGAACCTCACCCCATCCTTGCTCGTGAACGACTGAGCCTTTCGGGGAGGCTCCTTTTATACCCAATCATGACACTCACCTGTTTCCAATTAACCTGTTCACCTGTGGGATGTTCCAAACAGGTGTTTTTTGAGCGTTCCTCAACTTTCCCAGTCTTTTCTGCCCCTCTCCGCTTCTTTGGAACATGTTGCAGGCATCAAATTCAAAATGAGTGAATATTTGCAAAAATCAATGAAGTTTAACAGCTTGAACATTAAATATCTTGTCTTTGTAGTGTATTCATTCGAATATATGTCGAAAAGGATTTGCAAGTCATTGTATTCTGTTTTTATTCACGTTTTACACAACGTCCCAACTTCATTGGAATTGGGGTTTGTAAACACTGCGTAGATAATTGCATATTTTCTATTCCAATCTCTGGTTGGCGAAAAGAGAGAGACAGTGCAGCCTTTTAGTCTGTGCCAAGATATAAATGGATCGTCAAAGATTTCTGCATTAAAATAACAGAGGATTTATATTGACCAAGCAGCAAGATAATCCTGACGCAACCAAACGGGGGAACTAACCAGGTGGACAAAAGTACAACCAAAACTGATGAAGAACACACTTTCTAAGGGTGTCCATGTAGGCTAACCAAATAAGGATGTGCCATGTGGTCTCTGGCCTGATCTTTGGTTCAAATCTGACTCAGGACCTTTGCTGCAAGATCTTCCATATAGTTCCTGTCAGTAATGGCAAAAAATGTCTAGGGAGGGTAATACACATTCATACACTCACACACACTATGCTCAGTGGCCAGGAGGTTTTGACTCCTGGCCACTGAGCACATAAATGTGAGCAGTTTGGGGTTCATTGCCTTGCTGAGGAGTATTTTAAAGGTTGTTATTTAGAGAGAGACTGGTTCACTTCCCTGGCCCAAATACTTTCAGTCAGAATTGGAACCACTGACCTTCTGCTTTATGTGAAAGTTGCCCTGCAGGCTGCCAAAAACATATTTCACCAGGTTTCACTGTCAATAAAAATGTCTAATTTTGCCCACAAATGTAACAGCCAAACCCAGTGTGCCATGTATAAGTAGAGGTGAGCCAAACCATCAGGCCTAATAGTTTGGCGAGTAAAACCAGGCAGGAGCCTTCTCCTCCTCTCAGATGTTTACTTTCTTCCATCCAGCCATCCATTATCCAAGCCACTTATCCTACTAAGGGTTGCAGGATGCGGGAGCCTATCCCATCAGTCATTGGGTGGCAGGCAGGGAGACACCCTGGACTGGCCACCAGTCCATCACAGGGCGCGCACACACACACACACACACACACACACACACACACACACACACACACACACACACACCACCTAGGGACAATTTAGTATGGCCGATTCACCTGACCTACATGTCTTTGGAAACCGGAGCACCCGGAGGAAACCCACGCAGACACGGGGAGAACATGCAAAGTCCACACAGAGGACGACCCGGGATGACCCCCAAGGTTGAACTACCGTGGGGTTCGAACCCAGGACCCTCTTGCTGTGAGGTGGCCACACTAACCACTGTGCCACCATGCCGCCTACTTTCTTCCAAGTTTTCCTTTTTGTTTATTTTACTTTTGTTCACTTTGGAAACATTTCAAGTTTGAAGGCATTGCTGAAGTACCAAAAAAACTCCCCAAAAAAAACCAACAACAGACCAAACCCCAACCAACAACGTCATAATGGTTCAGTCCAGAAGGTCTTATTAGTCTGCCATTTTGTTTGGTTGCTGAGAGGTCTGTGATTGTTCTTAAGCTGCTAAGTCCTCCTTATTCTGCTCGGGCAAAGGCCACAGGTATGCTAAGAAATGTAAAGCTGATGATGCAAGACTTCTTTGTCTATGGTTTACCAGCCTGATTAAACACCTGTCCATTCTGCTGCAGAAGGCCCTTTTAGCTTAGACACATTGATCTCCAGCCCTCCATCTGGCCCCTTGACTGACTCTTAGGTCTTCTCATCACCCAGTAGCAGCCAAGTTAATCTAATCAGCTTTAAATAATAGTCGTTGATATGTTTTGGAAGTGAAAGAAATGATTGCATTCCTATCGTTGTCAGAGCCAGCCTACTCTGATAAGAATTTTGATGGTGATCTGGTCTGATTTTATTGTGTTTTGGTTGGCTTTTCAGAACTGGGAACGCTGCGAGGCCAAACTAGCCGACAGTGTGTTACAGCTGAAAGACGTGAAGACGAGACTAAACCAGTCAATGCCAGAATGTGTTGATGATCTGCCGTGTGCTGAGCAGTTCAATAAGGTACTGAGTAATTGCTCAACAACGTGGTGACAAATACTTGCACACACTCATCAATCATCTCATACAATTAGATGGTTATTTTAAACATTCTGTATTTCAGGGTAAAGTCTTTTTTGTTTTTTGACAGGCATTTTAAAAAAAAAATTTTTTTTTAAATTTCACCCCGTTTTCTCCCCCAATTGTACCTGGCCAAATTATCCGACTCTTCTGAGCTGTCTTGGTCGCTGCCCCACCCCACCCGCCGATCCGGGGTGGGCTGCAGACTACCACATGCCTCCTCTGATACATGTGGAGTCGCTAGCTGCTTCTTCTGCTTCTTTTCACCTGACAGTGAGGAATTCCGCCAGGGGGATGTAGCGCATGGGAGGATCAGGCTACTCCCCCCAGTTCCCCCTTCCCCCTGAACAGGTGTCCCAACTGACCAGAGGAAGCACTAGTGCAGCGACCAGGACACATACCCACATCCGGCTTCTCACCCACAGACACAGCCAATTCAGGAATACTTTATTTGTCAAATGTTGAAATGTCATTTCCCCAAACCCAAAGCACTGCAACACAAAGACAAAAACACATATCCAAAAACTACAAGAACACACATATCCAAACTAACACATATGTCCATCCATCCATCCATTATCTGAACCGCTTATCCTGCTCTCAGGGTCGCGGGGATGCTGGAGCCTATTCCAGCAGTAATTGGGCGGCAGGCGGGGAGACACCCTGGACAGGCCCCCCCCCACCCCACACCCCACACCCACACACACCCACCCACACACACACACACACACACACACATTCCTACCTAGGGTCTATTTTTAGTATGGCTGATTCACCTGACTTACATGTTTTTGGACTGTGGGAGGAAACTGGAGGCCCCGGAGGAAACCCACGCAGACACAGGGAGAACATGCAGACTCCACACAAGAGGATGACCCGGGATGACCCACCAAGGTTGGACTACCCTGAGGCTTGAACTCAGGACCTTCTTGTTGTGAGGCGACTGCGCTAACCACTGGGCCACTGTGCCACCTAACACATACACTCACCGGCCACTTTATTAGGCACACCTGTCCAACTGCTCGTTAACGCAAATTTCTAATCAGCCAATCACATGGCAGCAACTCAATGCATTTAGGCATGTAGACATGGTCAAAACGATCTGCTGCAGTTCAAACCGAGCATCAGAATGGGGAAGAAAGGTGATTTAAGTGACTTTGAACGTGGCATGGTTGTTGGTGCCAGACGGGCTGGTCTGAGTATTTCAGAAACTGCTGATCTACTGGGATTTTCACGCACAACCATCTCTAGGGTTTACAGAGAATGGTCCGAAAAAGAGAAAATATCCAGTGAGCGGCAGTTCTGTGGGCGAAAATGCCTTGTTGATGCCAGAGGTCAGAGGAGAATGGCCAGACTGGTTCGAGCTGATAGAAAGGCAACAGTAACTCAAATAACCACTCATTACAACCGAGGTATGCAGAAGAGCATCTCTGAACGCACAACACGTCGAACCTTGAGGCAGATGGGCTACAGCAGCAGAAGACCACACCGGGTGCCACTCCTGTCAGCTAAGAACAGGAAACTGAGGCTACAATTCGCACAGGCTCACCAAAATTGGACAATAGAAGATTGGAAAAACGTTGCCTGGTCTGATGAGTCTCGATTTCTGCTGCGACATTCGGATGGTAGGGTCAGAATTTGGCGTCAACAACATGAAAGCAACGGTTCAGGCTGGTGGTGGTGGTGTAATGGTGTGGGGGATATTTTCTTGGCACACTTTGGGCCCCTTAGTACCAATTGAGCATCGTGTCAACGCCACAGCCTACCTGAGTATTGTTGCTGACCATGTCCATCCCTTTATGACCACAGTGTTCCCATCTTCTGATGGCTACTTCCAGCAGGATAATGTGCCATGTCATAAAGCTCGAATCATCTCAGACTGGTTTCTTGAACATGACAATGAGTTCACTGTACTCAAATGGCCTCCACAGTCACCAGATCTCAATCCAATAGAGCACCTTTGGGATGTGGTGGACCGGGAGATTCGCATCATGAATGTGCAACCGACAAATCTGCAGCAACTGCGTGATGCCATCATGTCAATATGGACCAAACTCTCTGAGGAATGTTTCCAGTACCTTGTTGAATCTATACCACGAAGGATTAAGGCAGTTCTGAAGGCAAAAGGGGGTCCAACCCGGTACTAGCAAGGTGTACCTAATAAAGTGGCCAGTGAGTGTATATCCAAACTAAAAAAAACTAAAATAAAATCACTGCCAGCCAGGATGACTGTCGGAACTGCTGGTCTGCATGGGCTAGCAGTTAGCTTAGCCTGCCCCGCTTCCGCGTCCTGTCAGACAGCCCTCGGTAGTTCCTCTTCGGGTGCAGCTCCAAGCAGTGGCCATGGTCCTTGGGCCCACCGGATGCAGCAGACCAGGCGCCCTCAGCTGATCCAACACCAGCTCTCCCAGCCAGTCACCCTCGACACACCTCCCCGCACTCCACACGACGACACCAAAAACACCACAGTCAACGCTAGGCGAGGCTGCCACCAGACTGCCCTTGGTGTTATCGGAACTTCCAGTCTGCATGGACTAGCAGTTAGCTTATCCTGCCCTGCTTCCGCGTCCTGTCAGACCACCCTCGGTGTTACCTCCTCGGGTGCAGCGCCGGACAAGGCCATGGTGCCTGGGCCCACAGGACGCAGCAGACCAAGCTCTCCTAGCCTATCCAGCGCCAGCTCCCCCAGCCATCAAACGAAGACAAACCTTAGACACAGATATGGACAAAGACATTGTATGAACGGTACTGGGTGAGGCCGCTGCAAACATGAATTCGCCCTGCCATTTTTCCATACCGGTACTGGGTGAGGCCGCTGCAAACGTGAATTCGCCCTGCCGTCTTTCCATACCGGTACTGGGTGAGGCCGCTGCAAATGTGAATTCACACCGCCATCTTCCCACACCGGAAGCGGAAGATTGTGTCTGTAGGGACGCCCAACCAAGCCAGAGGTAACACGGGTATTCGAACCAGCGATCCCTGTGTTGGTAGGCAACAGAATAGACTGCTACGCTACCCGGACACCCCCGTGTACCATATTTTCAATGATAATGCTTGACGTACTGACTTATATGATAGAGCAACAACAAGGTAAAAAGGAACAGTGCAAGACATACAGAGATTAATAGAGAGTAAAACGGTAACAATCATATCACCTCCTAAAGATAAATACAAGGATGTGTCACTTCTTGACATGATTTTGTCCTGTAGGACAGGTTTCAAATAGACCCAATGTAAGTCAGGCCTGGGAGTGCGAAGCCCAAGTTTGTAACCGACTGGGCTTTTCACCTCCTGTATCCCTTCTGTCCCATCAGGGCCTCTATCCTCCACCCCTCCCTCTTGTCCCCTCCTCCTCTCTTTTCACCCCTCCCCTCCCCCGTCCCTATCTGCAGGCTATGGCACTTAATCCTCTCTCCGGGCGGGGAGAGCCAGAGAAACAAACAGCGACAGAGATTGCAAGAGAGAGGCAGAAAGAAAAAGAGAGTAGAGAAATAGTAGCTGTTAGTGAGAGTAAAGTGTGAGTGAGTTGGACGCGGTTCCTGACAGTTTGTTGTGACATTTGCCGTGTTATGGTATGCAGGAGAACGAGGACTCCCTGGAGGACTGGGCTGAGAGCCTGACAGAGCTGGCCACCATGAAGACGGACCTGTCCCAGTACATCATCGCTGATGATGTCCTGCTCCTCCAGGAGCAAGTGGAGCATCTCAGCTGCCAATGGGAGGAACTCTGCCTAAAGGTTAGTGTACTGGATCTCTGACCGTGGGAGTGTTGGTTTGCAAATTAAATGTTTGCTGACATTATGATCCAGAGTAACTTCTGATGGAAAAAGACATTAGCTTCACTTCCCACATCTCCACTATTACTGAGCAACCAAACATCAAGAGTGCAAAGAGCAGGGCCTGGGTGCTTAGAAATATTCCTGTATGCAGTTACAGGAAGGTGCATTTAAGAGGGAATTGGGAAGTAGAATGAGAGCTCTTGCAGGATATGCAGCAGACTTTTATACAAGCTGGGAGAGGAGATATCATTCAGTAGTGGGTGTCCGTGTCTTGTGTGGTTCTTGGCTGGATGAGTTTTCATTTACATGAGTTACATTGTTGACACACTGCGGTGCTGCCCAAGGCAACAAACAGTACTTAAAGTTCCTGTAATCACTCCCTTTCAAAAAAAAAAAACAGTTTATATTTCCTATTCTCAAATTTAATTGCTCTCAGGAGAATCCTTCTGTTGGCACAAAGACACACTTGGAGAGTTTCACTGTGCATACTGACACAATGTAAGGACAGGACTCGAGAAAGACTTATCAAGGGAACAGTACTAGGTGTCCATTTGTTTTCGTGTGTGTGTGTGTGTGTTTGTGTGTGTGTGCACTGTAATGGGACAGCAGTAATTTAGGTACAGAGATTATTATTCACAGTGGTTCCCAACTGTTTCAAGGTGGGGGGTGGGGGAAATTGGCACAGTCTCATTCTGAAAACTCATTTCCTTATTAAATCAGGGGTGGTTTTTGAAACAGGCAGTGCTGTGCTTTACAGGCATGTTCTTTTCTTGTTTTAGTAATTTGACACACCCAAAATTTAGGCAAAAATAAAATCTTGATGGTTTATAGTTGTTCAGCTGATACAGGAAGAACATTATGCCTTCAGAATGCATTTCACCTGCTTATGCATCATGTGTAGACATGACCTAGGTCAAGTATCCAACCTATATTGTCTTCCAACTATGAGCCTGGCACAGCACTCAAGCTCAAAGCTTTTTATATGGTCAAATCAATTTAAACTATAAACGGTCTTATAAACTTGTCAAACAATGTTAGCCAGGTTGCCCGCCTATGTGGTCTGCACTTTAATACTGACTATAAAGTTTGATTTTTCCATGCAAAGTTGATGTAAGTTGACTCAAACTCAGTGTTTAGGGCTGAGCCATTCACTAGGGTTTGCGTTGGTACACCCCTGCACAAGTCTTTGTAGGGTGACCGGAGAAACCAACAGGTCTTCTGGGGGGGAGGGGCACTGTGGGAATATCAGAGCAGATGGTGATGGAGAGAGGTGGAGAGATGAGTTTAGACTTCAGGAATACGGCCTTTTGTATTGAAATCAGCTGGTGGGCCGGGGGGCTGGGTTAGGAGGGGGGTAAGCGGTTGCTATGGAGATGATAATTGCTTTCACTTTTCACTGTGTCTTTTATCACATGCTCACAAGTTTGTGTGTGCATGGCAAGCAGCTGTGTGTGTGTGTGTGTGTGTGTGTGTGTGTGTGTGTGTGTGTGTGAGAGCATCTCTCTCTGTCTTTCTGAGGGCTCATGTGTAAAAACAACTTTCCAGGCTGGTAATAGGAACAGTCAGTGCAGCCACCTTGAGTGTTAATGATGTGGGGGCTGACAGTAGTGTTTTGGTGCGCATAGGGCAGCTAGTCGGAGCCTTTGGAACAGGATGTAGCTCCTACTATGGAGGTGCAGTTGATACTCCTTCTAGTTCTCGCAACACTACGCTTCAAGAAACCTGTCAGCCGCTGCTTTTCCTGATAGTGCCCTTACTCGCTATGCCCATTAGGCACATTTGCCCCATATGCTAAGATTCCAGGTATGCATTATTGAATTTATAATAGAAGTTTAATTTTTTTTTTCATTAATTAAGCCCAACCCAAAGAGTTTGTTTGTGCCAGGGATTTTGTTTAATTAACAGCTAAACTGATGCCATTAGGGAAATCCTCTTTTCCCTCGGATCCTTCATGAAGGTCATAGAATGCTGGATGCCAATGCAGGCACTTGAACCCAGTTTGTACAGAAGGATGATCTCTGTAAACTACAAGACAGTGAGCGTCCTGTCATAGGTCCCATTAGAGGTCACTGGAATGTGAAACCAATACTCTAAAAACCACATTAAAGTCTTGTCTTAGTTGTGCAACAGCTATTGGGAAGTACGGAATGACCTGTATGCCGTCCTGAAGACCACAATAATCAGAATGTAAAGCAGTTTATTTTTAGGTCTAGATGTACGTGGTAATTAAATGTTCTAATGATACATGGTATGTGAACAGTGGGACAATTTTTTTTTTAAAATTAAAATTGTCGCTCCCCCATCTCAGGTGTCACTGCGTAAACAGGAGATTGCAGACCGTCTGAACGCTTGGATCATCTTCAATGAGAAGAACAAGGAGCTCTGTGAATGGTTGACCCAGATGGAAAACAAGGTGGCTCACAACTCTGACCTCAGCATCGAGGAGATGGTGGAGAAACTGAAGAAGGTTAGGAGCTGTTTGTGTCAGTGTATGCGTGTGTGTGTGTGTGTTTGTGTGAGAGAGTGGTGTGAGAGAGAGGGAGGGAATGCACTAATGAGTAAAAATGGTGGAACCTATGTGTGTGAGGGGCCTTACAAGCCATAATCCATTCTGCCCATTTCATATATATACATTATCCTTTCACATACATATATTTTCACTCTCACACACATACATTCATAAGCACCCTCACATATATCCTCATAGTAACCAGTGTAATTTAGATACTAGATGTAAGGAGAGAAAACAGAAAAAGGGATTGGAAATTGATGGTATTGTGTGTGTGTTGGGGGGATGAAATCTGTGCAGTCTTATTTGGGCACAGAAATTGATGAACTGGCTATTGTGAATTTTGAATGAGCATTGTGTGTGTATCAGCCAAAACCACAGGGCAAACTCTCCTCTGACAATACCATTGTAATGGCTTTGGCTCCGAAGGCTTGAAGATGGGATTAAACCCTCAACAAATCTCTGTATGCAGATAGTAGTGGATGCATTAGTGCCCCTAATAAGATCAAAAGTCTTCTCTGTGGAAGTAAGCATTTAAAGGCTGCTTGGTCGCCTGATCGTCCAGTAACCAAATGCTACCAGGTCCCACCACACAACAACCATCTGTCCCTGTTGAAGTCTATGTGGGACGAGCATTGAGTCCCTTCATTTCTCACCCATTTCAAGTACCTTCGCGTAAGATCGTCCTCTCATCCTAAACTGTAAAATGGAGATGGAAACATTCAAAGACTAGTACCCCCCTCACCTTCTTATATTGACAATTAGCTGAGATTGAAAATTGGAGATGTTTAAAAGCTCCAGTGGGTTGGGGTGTCCAGGTAGTGTAGCAGTCTATTCCGTTGTCTACCAACACGGGGATCGCCGGTTTGAATTCCTGTGTTCCCTCCAAGTTGGTCAGGCATCGCTACAGACACAATTGGCCGTGTCTGCGGGTGGGAAGCCGCATGTGGGTGTGTGTCCTGGTTGCTGCACTAGCGCCTCCTCTGGTCAGTCAGGGTGCCTGTTTGGGGGGGGGGAACTGGGGGTAATAGCGTGATTCTCTCGTGCGGCTGGCGACTCCACATGTATCAGAGGAGGCATGTGGTAGTCTGCAGCCCACCCTGGATCGACAGAGGGGGTGGAGCAGTGACTGGGACAGCTCAGAAGAGTTGTGTAATTGGCTATGTACAATTGGGGAGAAAAGGGGGGGGGGAATCCAAAAAAGAAAAAAGAGCTTCGAATGAACCCAGGTTGTAGAAGAGACGACAACTGTTCCTGTCCAGCAGAGCTGTTTGGGTGTTTATGGGGTTGTGTTTTTTTTTTTTTTTTTTTTTGCTATTGAGCTGGGATCCTATTATTTGTTATGGTCTGTGTGTATGCGTGTGTGTGAATAGTGGGCGGGGTATGCAAAAGCAACTGGCGTCAGTGCCATTAAGAGTTATTGCCCTGCTGGGTCTTTAAAATCTGTTTTGCCTTTAGGGCATTAAATGTAGTGTTTTACCCAGGGCACAAAAACTTATTTAATACTCCGTAACCAGCCTCCAGTGCCAGAACATTTGATAATTTTCCTCTAAAAGCTTGATTACCCATCAAACCCTACACCTTACACCACCAATCTAATGCTCAAATACAAGCATGATAGATCAACAGTATCCCCATAAGATTTCATAAAATCTTATGGGGATCTTATCTTATCGTTTTACCCAGGCATATTTTCTACAGAGAGAGAGAGAGAGATGGATAAATAAAATAAACCTGGGAAGTCACCTAGAGCAAGGCACCTAGTTACAAAACACACTATATACAATCAAACCAATAGTACAGATTGAAATTCAAAATATATTTGATGGGAATTCAAACATACACTAGAGAAACGCATGTCGTGTCCCCTTCTCTCTTATACACACACACACACACACACACACACTTCTGTCTATAGTATCTATATATAGTATAGTATATCTATAGTATCTATATATAGTATAGTGTGTGTGTGTGTGTATGTATGTATGTGTGTGTGTGTGTGTGTGTGTGTGTATGTGTGTGTGTATATATATACTGCTCAAAAAAATAAAGGGAACACCTAAAAACACAATATAGACCTCGATGAATGAAATATTTCAGCTGAAAATCTTTATTTATTAGACAGAGGAATGTGTTTAGAGCAAAATAACCTAAGAATGATCAATGGAAATCAAAATCATTAGCCCATTAAGGTCTGGATTCAGAATCATACTCAAAAGTGGAAAATGAGAACACAGGCTGATCCAACTTCTGTGGAAATTCTTCAAGACGATTCAAAATGAGGCTCAGTAGTGTGTGTGGCCTCCAGGTGCCTGTATGCACTCCCTACAACGTCTGGGCATGCTCCTGATGAGACGACAGATGGTCTCCTGAGGGATCTCCTCCCAGACCTGGATCAGGGCATCGGTCAACTCCTGGACAGTCTGTGGTGCGACATCGCGTTGGCGGATGGTACGAGACATGATGTCCCAGAGGTGCTCGATTGGATTCAGGTCTGGGGAACGTGCAGGCCAGTCCATAGCATCAATGCCCTCGACATACAGGAACTGCTGACACACTCTGGCCACATGAGGACGAGCATTGTCATGCATGAGCAGGAACCCAGGGCCCACTGCACCAGCATATGGTCTGACAATGGGTCTGAGGATCTCATCCCGGTACCTAATGGCAGTCATGGTACCTCTGGCTAGCACGTAGAGGTCTGTGCGGCCCTCCAAGGATATGCCTCCCCAGACCATCACTGACCCACTGCCAAACCGGTCATGCTGGAGGATGTTGCAGGCAGCAGAACGTTCTCCACAGCGTCTCCAGACTCTCTCACGTCTGTCACATGTGTTCAGTGTGAACCTGCTCTCATCTGTGAAGAGCACAGGGCGCCAATGGCGAATCTGCCAACCAAGATGTTCTCTGGCAAAGGTCAATCGGGCTGCACGGTGTTGGGCTGTGAGCACAGGCCCCAATTGTGGACGTCGGGCCCTCATACCATCCTCATGCATTCTGTTTCTCACTGTTTGAGCAGAAACCTGCACATTAGTGGCCTGTTGAAGGTCGTTTTGTAGGGCTCCGGCAGTGCTCCTCCTGTTCCTCCTTGCACAAAGGACCAGATAGCGGTCCTGCTGCGGGGTTGTTGTCCTCCTGCGGCCCCCTCCACGTCTCCTGGTGTACTGGCCTGTCTCCTGGTACCTCCTCCATGCTCTGGACACTGTGCTGGGAGACACATCAAATCTTCTTGCCACAGCACGCATTGATGTGCCATCCTGGATGAGCTGCACTACCTGAGCAACTTCTGTAGGTTGCAGATACCGCCTCATGCCACCTCTAGTGGTGAGGGCACTAGCACAATGAAAAACTAACCAAAGATCGGCCAGAAAAGATGAGGACAGGCAAATGGTCTGTGGCCACCACCTGCAAATCCATTCCTTTTATAGGGGTTGTCTTGCAAATTGTCTAATTTCCACCTGGTGGAAATTAGACAATTTACCAACAGGTGAAATTGATTCACAAATCAGTGTTGCTTCCTAACTGGACAGGTTGATATCTCAAAAGTGTGATTGACTTGGAGCTACATTGCATTGCTTATGTGTTCCCTTTATTTTTTTGAGCAGTGTATATATAGTATCTATATATTGTATAGTACTTCTGTCTTTGTGAGGACCCCACATTTACTCATCATCATTCATTCCCTAGCCCTTAACGGTAACCTTAACCATCAGAACTACATGGCTGACAATAACCCTCACCATAACTTTAACCTAATCCTAATTCTAACCCTAAACCGAAGTCCTCGCCCTAAAATAGAACCTTAAAGAAGTGGGGCCTGGTCAAAATACCCTCACTTTGCATAAATGTCCTTACTGTGATGGTTAAAAACTCAAATTGGTCCTCACAAAGATAGAAGTACAAGAGCGCACATACACACACACACACACACACACACACACACACACACACACACACACACACACACACACACACACACACACACACACACACACACACACACACACACAGAGTATACCTAGCTAGAAGACTAACCTAGTGACTTGAGAGACAACCCAGGTTCAAATGATCCATGTCGGCACCTATTTGCCCTGCTAAAGTACCACTGAACAAGACACTTGCTCCCTGGCAGCCCCAAAACTTTTCTCTATTAGAGCCTGCTGACCTCCCTTTCACGAGATTAAGGAGAACTCCCCCACAGGGATCAATCAAGTTATCGCCTTCTTATTATGATCATTTATCTAAACTCTTCTTCCCGATTTCCACCCCTCCTTTCTTCCTGTCAGGACTGTATGGAGGAGATCAACCTGTTCAGTGAAAACAAGACCCACCTGAAGCAGCTCGGGGAGCAGCTCATCACCGCCAGCAACAAGACCAAGGAGACCGAGATCAACGACAAGCTGAAGGACGTCAACGACCGCTGGCAACACCTGTTTGATCACATAGAGACCAGGTATGTCTAAGCAAACACGCATAGGGAAACTTCTCAGGAGAGGAAGAGGAAGGAAGGAAAGGAGAAGTACGGAGAGGAAGGATGGAACAGTTGCAAGATGGAATGGCAAGAAAGAATAGAAGAATGGAGCGATTTTGGTTAAGCAAGGTTGTTAGTTGTCAGAGTTGTACAAGGACTTGATGAAAACGGGAGTCTTGCTTGTTTCCAGTGGAGATTTCCTGTATTACAACAAATTTTCCCAATGTCTTTGCTGTTTTCTTTTTTCACTCCCCTATCACATCCCTTATAATTTGGTCATTACGTTGTGATAGTTCTCCGATCCTTGGTGATACATTTAGCTTTATTTCTGTGCTTCATCTGTGGTTTAAACTGAATATCTGTATTAATAACTCAACCATATGGAACGTGATGAGTTAATAACTTAAGACACATTTTTCTGCCAGGATAATAAAATTAGAATGGTACTTTGACCATGCTGAAACCAGCATTTCACCATAAGTAATCCTCATAGCAAGCATTGTTATTCACTCAAGATGTCATTGCTGATACATTAGGACCAATTGGTTTCAGGCCAATTTAGTTGCTGCAGCATGAGGGATATGATGGAACTGTGTCGGCGTATTTATTTTTTGATAAAAGTAGTGAGTCATTTCTCTCAAGTCACTTTGGTTTCAGGGATAATGGATAAAATCAAGTCCAGGAGACATTTTGTGAATCCATCTAATTCCCTTACCAGTGGTGACAAGTATTTGATCGTTCATTTGATGCATAGGGACATCACCACAAACTGGGATCTTCTGGGTTCCACACATTCATTTGGGGCCTGTTTCAGAAAGCAGGTTTAACAAACTCTTGAGTTTAAATCTCATCTCTGGGTTGACCTCTCAATTGTTCCGACACTCACTTCACATACGGCTTTGACAACAGTTGTCCTTCTCTCTTCAGTTGGCTGGTTCACTTTTTGGGCGTCTTCCTGGCTTTGACAAATGCCCAGTTACTATAACAACACTTACCCAGAGACTGTTGGATCTGGGATTTCTCTCCTTCCCCGGCCGCTGTGTCGGTGGGGACGTTGTCAACTCGGTCATGCAGTGTCCTGATGACTTCTGGCTTGTGGTCCAGTAGATGATTCAAACCTTAAGTACTGATCAGTATGTGTTGGTTTATGGTAAACATCAACGATCAACTGTCCCCCATCACCAATTGCAATTTCATAGTCCAAGAAGGCTAACCTGTCATTTTTCATATCCTCCCTGGTGAACTTGTTGTGGTTGTCCACAGATTTAATGTGGTCAATGAAATGTGGTACCTCTGGAGATTTAATTTTAACCCAGGTGTTGTCCACATATCTAAACCAATGGCTAGATGGTGCCCCTGGATAGGACATCAGAGCCCTCTTTTCCACTTCCTCCATGTACAAGTTCCCCAGTTTCACCTATAGTTGCTAGCGCAGAACTCTCAAACTCCATGCCTCTGGTAGAGGAGCTGAGCTTAAGAAAGACACAAACCACCTGAAAAAGGGTTGTGAGGGAGATTATTTTTTTTATATACGTAAGTGTGTGCCCGCATGTTTTAATAGTTATACGGGTGCAATCCAACAGACAAAAATGTACTTGGCAGCAGCTGAAATTAAATATAAAAATGTAGTTCAGACAGGTAAGCTATAATTTCATTACAAACAATTGTGATGTTGTTTAGCATGCCCTACCTAATTACAACATGTGATATCTTTAAGTAAGTTAGCGAAATTTTCCAAACAAAAAAAAGTAAAATTTTCAGCCATCTCAACACTTCCAGTATTTAATATTGTCTATTTGAGAGCAACACCGAAATGCCTTTATACATACAAGTCTGCAAATTTGTGCTTATATGTTCAAATTTCCCTCCATTATATTATAATAAATATTATATTATAGCCAATAGATCGATCACTGGTTGAGCAGGACATTGTTCTCCTCTAATAGTGGCAATGTTGTGGAGAATCGCACATACCACAATAATGTCACATGCCCTTTCTGGGGTGACCCTGAGCTTATGAAGGCACTGGAACCGGGCCTTGAGCATCCTAATGTTCATCTTTGCCCTGGGTTGTGTCCCGCAGTGAGCCAAGTAGTAATGTTGGAACCTTGTAAATATGCTCAGCGTCACTGTATCAGCATCCCTGATGTTATATAGAAAACTCCCATTAGCAAAAAAACGAAGTGCAACACAAATAATTTTTTTTCCGAACTGAGAGCATGTCCATATGAATGATAATGAGGGCTGAGAATACTGTTCAGATAAGTGATTGATTGTGCAGAAAAATAGTAACATTCAAACAGATAATCAATCATCAGTGAATGATAAAACATGCAAGCGGGGTCTGATCACCCTCTCTTGACAGAGATTTCTGCAGAGTATTTGTGCTTTAATATCATCTGGCTCTTTGAGAAAAGGACATGCCATGTCTGACACTTCCTTCAGTCTGCAGGCTTCAACTAAACAGGACAAGAAACTCAGGGATAGTTGAAGAAAATCTGCCAGCAAGCAGGTTAGCGTCACGGACTGTGTTGCCATAGTAACTAAACTTTGTGAAACCGAAAACTCAGTTTCCTTCAACTCTGAATCAACTAACTGAATTTTCGCTAAATCCGCTTTCTGAAGGGGGCGTCCAGGTAGCATAGCGGTCTATTCCGTTGCCTACCAACAAGAGGATCGCTGGTTCAAATCCCCATGTTACCTCCAGCTTGGTCGGGCGTCCCTACAGACACAATTGGCTGTGTCAGCGGGGGGAATAGCGTGATCCTCCGAACACGCCACATGCCCCTGGTGAAACTCCTCACTGTCCGGTGAAAAGCGGCTGGCGACTCCATATGTATCGGAGGAGGCATGTGGTAGTCTGCAGCCATCCCCGGATCGGCAGAGGGGGTGGAGCAGCGACCGGGACGGCTCAGAAGAGTCGGGGGGGGTCCAAAAAATAAAAAGAACATCAGCTCACGACTTTTCATTTTTACATTTCCTTTTTTGACAAGATTACATATTGCAGATAGTAGATATTTGGTACCAGTGGGAACAGCTAACTTGTTTCTTTCTTGCTGGTGTGTTTGTATGCAAACATCTGTTTGTTCATGTCTGTATACCAACACATTGTCTGTTGGATTTAACCCTGGATAATGTGGAAATGAATAGAGTGGCAGGGAGAGGAAAGAGAAGAGTATCAAGCTGTTGCTCTTGGTCCTGTCACTGTGTCCAGAGCAGATTAAAGCAGATATGTAATGCTCAGAGCCAGCACTGTGATGGAGCGATATTAATAATCCATTAATGTAAATCCCATTCCAATACAGAGGTGATCCATCGCTGTTTAGAGTGAGGGTTGCTTAAATGCCCATACACAGACTTAGACCACTGTACCTCCAAAATAATACAAAGCTGTGTGGTGTCACGTGACAGATGGACGGCACAAGCTTGATAAACAAACACGGAACACTGGCAGCACAGACTTCTGCATAAAGATGAAGTAGGTTATAGGCTGTTTTGTTGAATGAGTGGTCATGGTGTCTGACCAACACTTGAGATCTATCATTAAAAAAAGGCTGTAAAAAGATCCCTTAGTTACGGGGGGTAGCATGAAGGGTGGTTTCAGTTATATCTGGGGACTTCCCCACACTGTTGTACTAATGGAAGGTTTGCAGCTCCTTTGGATAAGTTGAGGTTTTGGTGTCTTGCTCAAGAGCACTGAGGCAGCAATCATTGATGTAAGGAGATGGGAGAGCATTACTCATTTACTTCCCCAATCCATTTTTTTCATACTACCCTGGGATTCAATTTTTTAGGATTCAATTTTGCAACTCAGACTTATCAATTTCAGTAATCTTGGGGTGTCTGGGTAGCGTAGCAATCTATTCTGTTGCCTACCAATGAGGGATCGCTAGTTCTAGTACCCGTGTTGCCTCCGGCTTGGTCAGGTGTTCCTGCAGACACAATTGGCCGTGTCTGCAGGTGGGAAGCCGCATGTGGTTGTATGTCCTGGTCGCTGCACTAGCGCCTCCTCTGGTCAGTCAGGGCGCCTGTTTGGGGGGGGGGCTGGGTGGAGTAGCGTGGTCCTCCCATGTGCTGCGTCCCCTTGGTGAAACGCTTCACTCTCAGGTGAGGGGAAGCGGTTGGCAGCTCCACATGTATGGGAGGAGGCATGTGGTAGTCTGCAGCCCCCCCCCCCCCAAATTGACAGAGGGGGTGGAAAGGTGACCAGAATGGCTTGGGGGAGTGAGGTGATTATCTGGATACAGTTGGGGGGGGGGGGGGATCAAAAAAAAAATCAGTCATCTTTTATCAGTTGGGGGGGACAATGGGTTTTGTCAGAGGTTTATTTTGGCATCATTATACCACTGATGCTATAACGTCAACATCTGGCAGTAAACCTTGGCCAAAAGGATCAGATTAGATTTCGTTGTTCATCCAGTGTTCTTGCTGCTTGCAAGGTTTATCTCGGAATTGAGAGTCATTGATTTGTGGAGTTTTTTGACCTCATTCCTCGCCATCAGCAGCGTGGTTCTCCCTTGTAAATAAGCAGCACTGCTTTAATTTTTCCAGCGTTGTCCTGCCTGACCAGCGTGGGTTGATGTTTACTGAGAAACCCATGTAAGTTACTAGTTAATAGCCCACGCCAGCTGACTGTCGACTGGATGGTGGGTGCAGGAGTGCAGGCAATTACCTCTCCGGGAAAAAAAACGCAGGCCAGTGGGTTCGAACATAATTGAGTTTCTGCCTGCCTTTATTAATTCCCGGTTTGATGACGGCGTTTTTATTTGAACTCGTCCAAGGTTTCATGAAATTTCTCTGCTTTTAAGAAAAATGGCGGATTTTCAAAATTAAGGGGGTAATTTAAACATGAACTCAGCTACCTAGTGCTCTGGTGAAATGTTTTCCTTTGGTCAGATGGGCGAAGCCACTGGTTGATGGGAGTGGGGGCAGGGCTGCAGGGTGGGGGTGGGGCGGGTTAGGGCTGTAGTGGGGGCTTATTCTATATAAGAACCAATGATTTAGAGAAGCCATATGGTGGCTTTTTCAGCCCGCCATGCTCTTTCTATTTCTCTCTCTGCCTGTCCAGTTCAGTTTTAATGAAGCTGGCAAAACTGAACAATATTGACTTATCTTTAAAAAGATGGTATCATCATGTTCATCATTTTGAACTTAAACGATATTCAAGAAAAACAAACAAACAAAACATTTTCACCCCCAATCTATGTTTTGTATGTCTTGTTAGATTGCCAGACCAGGTTAATCATGGAAAAGTAGATTTAGTCAAAACCAAGTACAGACTGACAATCTGGCCCCTTTGGCATATACCAGAGGGGCCGTTCTGATTTTTAATCTTTTTGGCTTGGACTGGCTAAGTTGCCGCTGCAAAAAAAATTAAAATAAATATTCAAAAATATAAATAAACCAAGGTAGAAGGCGGTCAAATTAGACGAATCATCAGTACAAAAGCAATATGAGCTGCTCCACTTTCACAAGGTGACTGGCCCATGTTTAGACCCCCCCCCTTCCAAAAAAAAATACAATTCAGCTATTGGTTATCAAAATTATGTAAAGGCGTGTCAGTCATTGGGTCATGCAGCTTGTGGCTGCTGTTCCATACATTTGCTAAAGTCGCAGTCAGCATGCCACCAGGAACCTCCAAAGTAGCTCAACTATTAATCAGTCAAACAGTATTTTAAGTTAATATGTTTTCTGCCCATAAACGTCAGGGTCGTTAAAGACCCCCTCCAATGAAAATCAAGTTTTTAACCTTGTTAACATGTCCATGTGCTGTTAGAGTAATGATACAAGACATATTGGATGCAAAATAAGCAGTCAACGCCATGGCCGAGCAAATCTGTTTCGGAAATGTAATGTACCAAGGACAGCCTCAAAAAAAAAACCAAAACAGATTCAGACAGGCAGGGTTTCATACATTACAAACCTAAGGAACCAATCCCGTTAATGGACGGGGTGATGCTTTAGATATCTAGGGCATCCTGACAGACGACCTAGGTGAGGAGGTGAGGTTTGCGTATCATCATGTGCACCCACTTCGGCGACACAAGCCAGAGCAGAAGCGGTGTAGCTACTTATCATTATTTTGCCGGCTATAAATTTACAAAAGGAGAAACAGTGAGCCTTCGTTTATTACCAGAGGATACAAAAATCCAAGAGAAATTGGTGCAGTTTATTTGGAAAAAACCATAAAGTCCCAGCCAAACTTCCAGAGAAAACCTGGGTTTGCATGGTGAGCACTGTTTTGAAAATGTAATGCAAAAATAGATGGGTTTGTCACAAAACTTATAGTGACACCCGATGCTGTGCCATCTGTTTATCCTGGGACACAGCGAGTACAAGGTGACATGTTGGTCAACCGGTAAGTTTATTTTTCTTTCGCCAGAGACGTTTTATGGCGTTCAAATTGGTTCTTCCTAACAGTGCATCTGAGTGTTTATCTTTACATGGTAGATGGCTTGTCAGAGCTGGCAAGCAGGACTGAGGTTTAGCTAACATTAGCAACACATAGGGTGTCCGGGTAGCGTAGCGGTCTATTCCGTTGCCTACCAACACAAGGATCCCAGTTCGAATCCCCGTGTTACCTCCGGCTTGGTTGGGCATCCTTACAGACACAATTGGCTGTGTCTGTGGGTGGGAAGCCGGATGTGGGTATGTGTCCTGGTTGCTGCACTAGCGCCTCCTCTGGTTGGTTGGGGGCGCCTATTCAGGGGGGAGGGGGAACTGGGGGGAATAGTGTGATCCTCCCACGTGCTACGTCCCCCTGGTGAAACTCCTCACTGTCAGGTGAAAAGAAGCGGTTGACGACTCCACATGTATTGGAGTAGGCATGTGGTAGTCTGCAACCCTCCCCGGACCGGCAGAGGGGGTGGAGCAGAGATCAGGATGGCTTGGAAGAGTGGGGTAATTGGCCAAGTACAATTGGGGAGAAAAAAAAAGGGGGGGGGACATTAGCAACACATTGATAACGTAGTCTAATACGTCAATTTGTACACGATGGTGACGACTCTGTTGCCTTGAGGGGGTTTGGACAGAGGGATAGAGGCAAATGTCGTCAGCCACAGATATATTATGACACATACATACAGACACAAAGAGTAGACGAAGCCGGCCACAGATCTGGCCAGCACAGAGAACTTCCCCAGTCTTTCCCCAGTACACCTAACATCCCTCCCTCCATTCCTTAGCTCTGCTTCCATGCAGTGACAGTCACCCAAGCACTGGCCCCGCCCGATGCTGTGTGCTGTTTTTGGCATCTCCCTCCATCTCTCTCTCCGTCCGCGCAAGCCTGCCGTCTCTCTCGTTAGTCTCTGTCGTCTGGTACATTCGCCTCCACCTGGTGTGGCAATGGTGGTGAGGCTCCGCTTGCCATGCTGGAGCAAGACGAGGGCGAACTCGTGACTCAGCGAGGAGGATAAAGGCTCCGCAATCATGCCAGCTCTCCTCCCCCTCCCCACTGTACTAACTAACCACAATGTCCCCATCTAATTTCTTCTTCTTATTCTTTTTCTTGTTCTTCTTCTCGTTCACGTTCTTCTTCTCATTCTTCTCGTTCTTCTTCTTTTTCTTCTTCTTGTTCTTGTTTGGTTTCCAGTTCGAACATGTAAGAAGTACAGTAGCAAGCAAAACAGAAAACAAGCTGAAGTTTCTGTGTGTGATGAGCAGAGTCGACAGTGAGCAGGTGTATATGCACTGCAGGCGAGTGGTGGAGGAGATTTGAATTGAGACTGGGATAATTTGCATAGTCACAGATTCTGGAATGTGATTTTCAGGATATTAACAAGATAATTCTACTTACAGAAAAAAACAATTCAGACAATTTATTGTATCAAACAGTGTATTTTATGTCTTAAAACATGACTGGAGGGGGACTTGATAGAATATTCTCTAATGCTTAGGGTCAAACTTAATGGCTGGTTGAAAGCGGAGCTGCACCTTGGCACTATACATGGTGAATCTTCCAACACCTTCATCGCACAAAGACTGGTTTCTTCTTATTCTCTTTTCTGATTAACAGAGTACACAAAGATATTCTAATGGCCAAGAAAATAAAACACATTTTTATCTGACGAAGATCCATGGTGATGGAAATGTTGTCCTATTAAACTTTTGTGGCTTAGAGTAAGTGCAGGCGTTATCCCCGCCCCCCCTTTTTTTTTCCAAAGGAAAAAAACCCCACATCCAATGCACATTTAGGCTCAGCTACACTTTGTGTGGAGTGTTATTGGTCAGCGTATTGGTTGGCTATGCGATGGGTTAGTATAAGATGAGCTGCAAAAAAAAAAACAAAAAAAAAACTTGGAAGTGGGCTCGGACAAGGCTTTAAATGCCAGGGCCAAATTTCAGTCTCTGTTCGGCCCGGGCCAAAACTCAGGGGTAACCTTCACGCTTACCTTTGCGGCAAAATGAGGACTTGGTCCCCACTCTTAGTAATAGACATCAGTGGGGGAGGTGGTGGTGTGTGTGTGTGGGGGAGGGGGGGCAGTGGAAACCTGCCATATGGCACACAACAGGGTCAACGGCAAGTGTCTTTAATTTGACTGAAAGCTTGTTAGTATCAAGGTGTGCCCTCTCTGTCTCTATGGTTTAAAAGGGAGGGGAGGAGTGAAGTGGGAGAGAGAGGGCGGAAGAGAAAGTGCAGCGAGTGAGCCCTCCCCATGGACACCCATCTACCATCGTGCCGCCCAACCCCTTCAGACTGACAAGCATAACAAAGCTTAGCCTACTAATGAGCTGCTGCTGAGGTACAGACCCAGACTTCCAGCAGTGTGAGTGGAATGTGTGGCAACAGCACTCTGACCTTTCCTACATGATTAGGGGTCTAACCAAGACTGTGACATCTTATATTAAAGCTACTATAGTGGAGTTTTCCCACTGATTATAAGTTAAGAGTTTTCATTTTGCTGCCTTTATATCACCAGCATAAACAAATTAGATTAAGTTTCCTTTATTAGTCCCCTTGGGGGAAATTCAGTTACTGCAAATTAACCCATACTAGCTGTGATCTGCATAGCTAGGAGCAGTGGGCTGCAGCCTTCATGCTGCGCCTGGGGACCAACTCCAGTTCTTTTCCCATTGCCTTGGTCAGGGGCACAGACAGGGGTATAAACCCTAATATGCATGTCTTTTTAATGGTGGGAGAAACCGGAGCACCCGGAGTAAACCCACCGCAGACACGGGGAGAACAAGCAAAATCCACACAGAGGATGACATTGGATGACCCCCCCCAAGATTGGACAACCCCAGGGTTTGAACCCAGGACCTTTTTGAGACAACAGTGCTAACCACTGGGCCACCATGCCGCTCGGTGAATTGAGACCATTAATGAGAGGAAAAGATATTGCTATGTAATGATTCCAAATGCTGAATCCGATGTTGAATTCCCCATGAAATCTGCTGAAATTATTTATGGCACAAAGGAGGGCTACGTAGCCACAATTTGAGCTACATTAACTCTTCACTGTGTCTTGCAAATGCCTGTTTTTCAAAAACATGTTATCTCACTCCTCTCCTCAAAACAAATGCAGGAGCTTCTAGAGTGGGAATGTAGGTTTTTAGAACAAGAGGCATTGCTAAGTTGAATTGTCGTTCTTCTGTGAAGCACTACCGCCTTTGTCCACAGGTCCATAAACAGGTCCACAGGTCCAAAGTCCATAAAAGTCTAAAATTTTTCTCTGCAGCTTTAAGTACAAGCTCTGAACTCTGCGCATTTCACCCTTTCACCATTTATATATCTGAGGGGTACCAACAGCAGGCCTGCAGCCGGAAAGCTGCCGGTTCCAAACCCCTGGCTGGCCGGTGAAATTTGGACAGGGGAAATGAATGAATGAATGAATAATTCTTCCAGCCCTCAACAATTACAGGCGAAGTGCCCTTGAGCAAGGCGCTCGGATAGTAAACACTCCAATACAGCTGTTGGTTGATTTCATGAATATTGGCGGCTCTAGCAAACACGTAGTTATTTATATGTGAAGCAGCGCGTTACTGAAAAAGGTCACGCGTGCCTTGCCTCAGATCGATAAAGGTCTGAGGCGGTGTATATAGTGAAGGAGATTAGAGCTCCTCTAAGTAGACAAACATGAGCAGTGCGACTCCACATGTATCGGAGGAGACGTGTGGTAGAATGCAGCCCTCCCCTGATCAGTAGAGTGGGTGGGGCAGTGACCGGGACGGCTTGGAAGAGTGGGGGAATTGGCCAGATACAATTGGGGAGAAAAAGTGGGGGGGGACTTCCCTGTCATTTCATGCTTTATTTAAAGGACACAGGATCCTTTGTTTAGTCTGTTGTCGAAGCATTGTTTCTTTCAATTTTTTACTTTAATTTCAGGTGTAAATGTTAATTTTCAATGCCTCAGAATGCTTGTTTCAATGGACATATTAGTAGAACAGTTGAATATGGTATCATTATAATTGTAAGTTACAGAACACAGCATTTGGTTAAAATGTTACTCAGAGCATCAGCCAGAGGGTTATAATGTAACACTTCAGTCTTATCTTTAGAAACCTGGCTTCATTGCATGATGAAGAAAGGTTGTGTGTGTGTATGTGTGCGCGCGCCCCCCTGCATGTTTGGCTGTGCAGACTGATCAAGACGAGTCTTACTGGGATTGTGTGTTGTTGGGTAAGAGGTGGAGAGAGGCTTAAAGCTGCTTTGTAGATCAGTGGGCCTCAGGGCTCACGTGACCTTGCAGCCTTGGCAGGGTGTCCCGTCAGCTTCGCTCCGCATCATCTTTGATGATACCTGGCAATCCAGCCAGGCTCCATGTGCCGACAACAAACACATCTTTAACATTTAGCTTCAATTTCTCCAGCGTGGACATAGAAGATCTGAGGAAGATCCTTTAGCATTCTTTTAATACCCTTGATCCATCCATCCATTATTCAAACCGCTTATCCTGCTCTCAGGGTCGCGGGGATGCTGGAGCCTATCCCAGCAGTCATTGGGCAGCAGGCGGGGAGACACACTGGACAGGCCATCACAGGGCCGACACACATATTCACACCAAGGGACAATTTAGTATGCCCGATTCACCTGACCTACATGTCTTTGGACTGTGGGAGGAAACTGGAGCACCCAGAGGAAACCCACACAGACACGGGGAGAACATGCAAATTCCATACAGAGGACGACCTGGGACGACCCCCAAGGTTGGACTACCGCGGGGCTCGAACCCAGGACCTTCTTGCTGAGAGGCGACTGCAGTAGCACAGTGGTTAGTGTGGTGGTTACCCATGATTACTTACATTTATTTGACAACACCAGTGTTGAAGTTTTCACCAACCAATCAACTTTGCAGTAGGGAACCTACTTTAAACTTGTTACCAAAGGAGGGATTGCTGAGCATTCATATTTTTCTCAGCACAATCTGTTTTTGTGTTCATAGAGTAACAACTATTCAAACCAGGGAATCCAGGGTAGTACAGTGTTCTCATTTTGGCTATCAGCAATTCCACTGTTGTGGTTTTGGAGGTACATGCATTGCTCAAACACAGTTGCCATGATATAACTTGGTATAACTCTCACAATGGTTCGCTCTGAATACAAGGGTGAACTTGCATTTGTAAGGTCAGAACAGATACTTAACTTGAATTTGATCCATTTGAATACAAAATTCATACAGTACTTTTTTTTTCCCGTTAAGCCCCAGCTCTCATTATGGTGTTGTCAAATCTCATAGCGCCGTCATATTTTTTTTTAATTCCCCCCCCCTTACTTTTTCTCCCCAATTGTACTTGGCCAATTACCCCACTCTTCAGAGCCATCCTGGTTGCTGCTCCACCTCCTCTGCCGATCCGGGGAGGGCTGCAGACTGCCACATGCCTCCTTCGATACATGTGGAGTCACCAGCCGCTTCTTTACACCTGACAGTGAGGAATTTTGCCAGGGGGACATAGCACATCCCCCTCTCCCCCGAACAGGCGCCCCGACTGACCGGAGGAGGTGCTAGTGCATCTGGCTTCCTACCCACAGACACGGCCAATTGTGTCTGTAGGGATGCCCGACCAAGCCGGAGGTAACATGGGGATTCGAACTGGCAATCCTTGTGTTGGTAGACAATGGAATAGACTGCTACGCTACCCAGATGCCCCGATAGTTTTTTCTAAAATGTTGAATACTCAAATTCCCTATCCCTCACTCCCCTCCTCCCCCTTTTCCAGCTTATAGTCATTATAGTCATAATATTGGGCCCAAGGAAGAGGGCAAAAAAGGGAAGTGAGTCAATGTTGACACTGTTTTGCCCACTGAGGTAATGTGTCACATGTTTGGATAAGAGCTGATGGAGTTTGAGAGCGAGGGAGAGAAGGTTCGCAGTCAGTGATGACCACAGCTCCTCTCGGCCTTTTGTCTGTGTCTCGCCCCAGTAAGTTACGCCAGATGACTGGTGAGATTTGACTTGCCAGGATTAGATGCGTTGACACTGGCCTGCCGCTTGCCTTTGTCCCCCAGAACAAACTGGTTGCTCCGTCACTCTGCCCAGCAGCTGCTGTCTGCTGACACGAGCCTTTGTGCGAGCGGGCCCTCCACCTTAGGGGCCACCCCACACCCGAGGCCTCCATGGAGCCCACGCAACACCCCCAACTCCTTCGCCCTCATTGTCTGAAAGCACATCAGGCAGATGTTTTATTAAGCAGCACCGCTCGCTCTCCAGTCCCTTTGGCTCACTCGCAAATCTGTTTCCTTTGTAGGGTTTTCTTTATGAACATTAATCTGTGACTCAGTTTACCAAGCCATTAACTGTTCAGCCCCTTACCATTACACCTTATTTACTGTTACTTTTGTAGTGTTTAAAGCGTTAGCTTCCATTAAAAAAAAAAAAAAAATCACTCATTTACGTCCACTTGGCTCTGCTCATGTGGTCATAGATCTTGTTGTCATGGTGATGATGCCGCGTCTCTCAAAGAACTCGTGTCGCCGGCTGCTCTGTTGCCATGGCAATTTTGTTATGTTTGAAAAAAGCATCTGTCAGATAGAGGGATAGAGTTGTCTGAGAGCATGTGCTGCGGGTGTGTGTCCGGGGATGTTTTTGTTATTACATGTGTGTGTGTGTGTGTGTGTGTGTGTGTGTGTGTGTGTGTGTGTGTGTGTGTGTGTGTGTGTGTGTGTGTGTGTGTGAGCATTTGAACATGTCTGACAAAGGAGGGATCTCACGGGACGACGAGCAGTGTGATGGCACTGAGTTACTGATTTCATTCATCAGTATTTAAAATGGTTTTAAGCTACTCTCAGATGTCCAAAGGGCAGTTATATACGCTGTCTTTTTTGTATACCAAACAATTTTATTGGTTAATGTATCTGAACAATAAGAATGAATAATAAAAAATAAATAAAAAGAATAATAAAATAAAAAGAATAAAATAAATAGATAAAATAGAAATAATAAAAAATAATTACCGCGGCCTGACCCTGGAGAAGCGGCTGATGATGAATGAATGAAAAAAGAAATAATAGAAGAAGAAGAAGAATGTATCTCTACACTATATCTTAAAACTTTGAGTCTGCTAAACAGCAATCAGAGGAAAGAAGTTGCAGGCCCTACACCATGCAATCATTGTGTGTGTGTGTGTGTGTGTGTGTGCGTGTGCGTGCGTGCGTGTGTGTACCTGTACGTACTTGTAACACCATTACATGCTTTCTTTGGCCCGGTTGGCAGTAATGTCCAAGGTGCCCACCTGCCAGTTTAACAGTTGCTTCCATTACCAGTAACCACAATGGACAGCTGCACCTGTGATCTTGTAAAGACCCAGACTAACTTTAATGGGCTTGTGCACTTTTTTTTTCTCTCCTGTTGCCCCGCTTGCTCGTGCAACATAGAGCTGGCACCTGGCCTTAAATTGATTTTCCCTTTTAGAACAACATTGAGGTTGCTGTGTTTGGGGAAGATTTACTACGCGACCTTTGATTTTTAGTGCTTTGCAGCTGTGTCTACTTTTTATTGTTTTTTTTATTCCCTGTTTGATTCAGAGCTTTCCATAATACTCCTGTATAAATAGATATTTATGTAAAATACATGAACACATGCAGGCAAACACACACACACACACACACACACACACACACACACACACACACACACACACACAGAGTTACATTTTAGTCTCATGATTCAGATGTTTATTTTTTTCTTGTTTTTTAGGGTTAGGGTAAACTCTAGTGTTTTGGCTTAAGGTTAGCTCATATTTTGTAACTCCCAAATAAACTTTTTTAAACTTATTTTAATAAAACTTTTATGAGTTAGAAATTATAAATGACCCAAATAATTGATTTTTAAGTCCCCTTTTGTTCAATCAATAACAATTGATTTTGTATTACTTACTTTGATAAGTAAGTTAACAGGGTGGCACGGTGGTGCAGTGGTTAGCATGGTTGCCTCACAGCAAGAAGGTCCTGGGTTTGAGTCCCGGGGTAGTCCAATTGTGGGGGTCATCTTGGGTCGTCCTCTGTATGGAGTTGCATGGTCTGTGTGGGTTTCTTCCAGGTGCTCTGGTTTCCTTCCATAGTTCAAAGACATGTAGGTCAGGTGAATTGGCCATACTAAATTGTCCCTAGGGGTGTGTGTGTGTGTGTGTGTGTGTGTGTGTGTGTGTGTGTGTGTGTGTGTGTGTGTGTGTGTGTGTTTCTGTCGGCCCTGTGATGGACTGGCGGCCTGTCCAGGGTGTCTCCCTGCCTGCCACCCTAATGACTGCTGGGATAGGCTCCAGTATCTCGGTAACCCTGAGAGCAGGACAAGCGGTTTGGATGATGGATGAATGGAAGTAAGTTGACACCTAATTTAACCATTTAATTAAACCACTAAATAAATATGAGCAACAAGCATTCCTGTTCAGGTCTTTTTTACCATCTCTGATGCTCCTCAGCAGACTCTCCTGAGACTTTCTCTGAGAGCTCGTGAAATATTAGGAGGTCATTTGTATAGGGGTCCGAGAACGGGGACAGTACTAGTATGTGAGAGAGATATCCCACAAGCCTCTGTGGATCAGAGGGAGATGTACTTAACTGATAAATCTGGTCAGTGGGGACCACTGTATGAGCGACACTGCTGCTTTTCAGATTTCCTGCTTTAAATCCACAGCAATGAAAACCAAAGGGTTTGATGCTAAAAAAAAAAAGAGGTTGGCACTTCAAAACAGTAATTTTTAAGTAAATTAAGTAAAAAGAAAAGAAAAAAGCAGTTGGGCGGCACGGTGGTCCAGTGGTTAGCGCTGTCGCCTCACAGCAAGAAGGTCCTGGGTTCGAACCCCAGGGTTGTCCAACCTTTGGGGGGGTCATCCCAGGTTGTTCTCTGTATGGAATTTGTTCTCCCCGTGTCTGCGGTGGGTTTTCTCCGGGTTTTCCGGTTTCCCCCACCACCAAAAAGACATGCATGTTGGGGTAATACTCCTGTCTGTGCCCCTGAGCAAGGCAATGGAAACAAGAACTGGGATTGGTCCCCGGGCGCTGCACGGCGGCTGCCCACTGCTCCGAGCTACACTCACTGGCCACTTTATTAGGTACACCTTGCTAGTACCGGGTTGGACCCCCTTTTGCCTTCAGAACTGCCTTAATCCTTCGTGGCATAGATTCAACAAGGTACTGGAAACATTCCTCAGAGAGTTTGGTCCATATTGACATGATAGCATCACGCAGTTGCTGCAGATTTGTCGGCTGCACATCCATGATGCGAATCTCCCGGTCCACCACATCCCAAAGGCGCTCTATTGGATTGAGATCTGGTGACTGTGGAGGCCATTTGAGTACAGTGAACTCATTGTCATGTTCAAGAAACCAGTCTGAGATGATTCGAGCTTTATGACATGGCGCGTTATCCTGCTGGAAGTAGCCATCAGAAGATGGGAACACTGTGGTCATAAAGGGATGGACATGGTCAGCAACAATACTCAGGTAGGCTGTGGCGTTGACACGATGCTCAATTGGTACTAAGGGGCCCAAAGTGTGCCAAGAAAATATCCCCCACACCATTACACCACCACCACCAGCCTGAACCGTTGATACAAGGCGGGATGGATCCACGCTTTCATGTTGTTGACGCCAAATTCATCAGACCAGGCAACGTTTTTCCAATCTTCTATTGTCCAATTTTGGTGAGCCTGTGCGAATTGTAGCCTCAGTTTCCTGTTCTTAGCTGACAGGAGTGGCACCCGGTGTGGTCTTCTGCTGCTGTAGCCCATCTGCCTCAAGGTTCGACGTGTTGTGCGTTCAGAGATGCTCTTCTGCATACCTCGGTTGTAATGAGTGGTTATTTGAGTTACTGTTGCCTTTCTATCAGCTCGAACCAGTCTGGCCATTCACCTCTGACCTCTGGCATCAACAAGGCATTTTCGCCCACAGAACTGCCGCTCACTGGATATTTTCTCTTTTTCGGACCATTCTCTGTAAACCCTAGAGATGGTTGTGCGTGAAAATCCCAGTAGATCAGCAGTTTCTGAAATACTCAGACCAGCCCGTCTGGCACCAACAACCATGCCACGTTCAAAGTCACTTAAATCACCTTTCTTCCCCATTCTGATGCTCGGTTTGAACTGCAGCAGATCGTCTTGACCATGTCTACATGCCTAAATGCATTGAGTTGCTGCCATGTGATTGGCTGATTAGAAATTTGCGTTAACGAGCAGTTGGACAGGTGTGCCTAATAAAGTGGCCAGTGAGTGTACACCGCTAGGATGGGTTAAATGCAGAGAGGAATTTCCCCCCGGGGATTAATGTAGTATATCAAAATCAAAAATCAGGGGAAAAAAATGCAAACTCTTTGGATTAGAAAGGGCGTGCTGCACTGTTCAAACTCTCACACATGTGGCGCTGTTGTATTTTAATGTCCCAATAATGTTTTTGTTTTCAAGAAAGAATATGTACAGCAATTCAGAGACAAACTTTTCAGGTGAGGAGCAAGACACTACTTTGTATGTGCGCCTGAGACGGATTCAGGGAACCTGAGTGTACAGCTAGCTGCTTTGGACTACAAGTGGTCCTGTGTGGTAGGTTCTGTGTGAGGGCAGAAGCCGACATAAGAGGAGGGAGGAGGGGACACGTGAACTGCAGAACAGGGTGTGTATGTGTATGTGTGTGTGTGTGTGTGTGTGTGTGTGTGTGTGTGGCTTGCTAGCGGATGAAGCCATGGAGTAGCCTCCTCAACAGCCTGTAAGTACCTTGCACGCTGATCCCGATCCCCGATCACACCCCTGCGCACTCAGCCATCATGGGACTCAATGGGAAACTGGGTGAAATGGGAGCAGATTGGGTGTCGTGTTGTGTCTGTGTGCATGCATGTGAAAAGCGGGAAAGAAGAGGCGAGATGGAGAGCATGAGAGAAGGCAGAAAAAAAGGCGGGGGGGATGGGCTAGGCTTTGTCGGTGTATGCAAGCAGGCAGACAAGCAAGCCATGTCACTCAAATCGCCAGTACTCGGCTGTGTGTGTGTGTCTGTGTGTGCGCGCGTGCGTGTATGTGTGGGTATTTATGCGATGCAGCAGCAGGCTGGTCGGACAGCCGCTTTGCATAAATGCATTGTGTGCCCTTTATCTCTGTCCACGGTAGCTTCAGCAAGTCTGTGTAGCAAGTGTTAGCGATGCCTCACGCGTCTTAAGGATACGTGCAGCCTTAAACTACCTCAGCTCACATTTGCATGTGTACAAACACATATGAGCATGTTATACACCCACGGACAGACAGACAGACTGACAGACAAACATGCACATTCCTCAGTGTCCTGCTGGTTCTGTTTTGTTACAGACGGGTGACACGTCACAGTCAACATTTTTCATTTTCTCTGACTGGTTGCATGGGACAGGAAATTGTCTTTGTTGCAGCTTGCACAGTCGGAGTGCAGAGCATGTGCACAACCATCAAAAATGTAAAAAAAAATAAATATTCAGGTTTGATTGGAAGTTAAACATGCAAATGAAGCAACTAGTAGCGGTTTTTCCAAAGGTCATGTTTAGAATGCACCTGCTTGGAGCCGGTATGGTAACAGCCTACCGCACGGTGCACTTTTTTAGGGCTGTCTTGTTGCTGCTTTTAAATCTGTGTAGCATCAGCTCCGTAGCCTGTCCTGTCGATTAACATGGACCACTTACCTTTCGCAGCATCTAAACCAATCACATCTGCTGCAGTCAATGACAGAGTGGTCTGCTAACACGCAGGAGTTTTGTGTTTTTCAGTGGTGTGCTTTACATTGAAACTGCACACAAATGTGCACACGTAAATGCAAATAAGAAATTGAGGCAAATAAGCACAGTTCAAATACTGCATCAGCACTGTTTAAACCAGAAAAACATATCTCTGATCCGCCTTATATTACTGTTATAAAGAGGTCAGGCGGCGTTCATGTTATAAACACATAGATGGATGCGTGCACGCACACATACATCACACACTTCAATTCATTCAGCTATGAGAAATTCCATCGGCTCGCTCTCACAGGCTGGTGTCACATGGCAGTGGAATGTCTCTGTGTTTATTGTGTTAGTGCGTGCAGGGGAATCCACCGATATAGGTCACAGACCAGCATGGTTAAGCTGGGGCGCTGGTGCACTACAGTCTCTGTCCTGGGCACCATTGAGAAAAACAGTCATATATAGGTCACCCTCCAGTGCCCAGGGACCTCAGCCATAATGAAAGCTGAAGCCATAAGGTGCTTAGGTTGCCACAATTAGGGGCTTCATTCCCTGTGTGGCTCAAAGGTTAGACCATGGCACTAACACAACCAGGGTGAGGGGCCACGTTTCTCACCAAGGCTTCCACTGAATAAATACAATCACTATCGATACAACCATTGCACTCAATGAGCTCTTAGCATCCAGCAAATGGCCAATTATCAGCCAGGCCCATCAAACAGTCCCCTGAGAATGGTGCAGTTAATCTCAAAAGTAGTTCTTGTTTTTCAAACACTGTTAGTATTCCTCTGTCTGTCTTGTCTGTTAACCGCCTACACTACCTACACCTAAGTCTGTTACCTACAGCACTGGACTGATATGTTAATCACATGTTGGACGAAAAAGACAAGAGAGGGGTTAAAATTTTGGATTCTTATGGTCTTTTTTCTGGCCTGCTAATGGGATGCAGCATGTCATTTAGTCATGCCTCTTCCATTAAGACAATTGGTGTAGGATCACCTTGGACTTGGAAAAACTGTGCTGTCACGAAAATGTCCCAGATATGAAGGAGTAGGACATTGCCACAAAAGTATGGCATTCTGAATTTTCTCATTTAATTGTTGATCTCATTTAATTATTGTATTCCGCTTCCGGTGTGGGAAGATGGCGGCACAAATTCATGTTTGCTGCAGCCTCACCCAGTACCACTGTGGGAAGATAGTGGCACAAATTCACATTTGCGGTGGCCTCACCCAGTACCATTCATGCAGTGTCTTTGTCCACGTCTGCATCTAAGTTTGTCGTCGTTTGATGGCTGGGAGAGCTTGGTCTACTGCGTCCTGTGTGCCCAGGGGCCACGGCCCTATTTGGAACTGTGCCCGAAGACGTAACACCGAGGACAGGATGCAGAAGCAGGGCAGGCTAAACTAACTGCTAGCCCATGCAGACCGAGAGTTCCGATAACACTGAGGGCGGTCTGGCGGCGGCCTCACCTAACCTTGACTGTGTTTTTAGTGTCGTCATATTGAGTGCGGGGAGGTGTGTTGAAGGTGTCTGGCTGGGAGATCTAGTGTTGGATTGGCTGAGGGAGCTTGGTCTGTTGCATCCTGTGGGCCCAAGGACCGTGGCCCTGATGACTGGAGCTGTGCCCGAAGAGGAAACACTGAGGGCGGTCTGACAGGACGCGGAAGCGGGGCATGCTAAGCAAACTGCCAGCCCATGCAGACCAGCAGTTCTGACAGTCATCCTGGCTGGAATTCGTTCACCTGGATAGTGATTTTTTTTCTTTTTTTTAGTTTAGATATATGTGTTAGTTTGGATATATGTGTTCTTGTCGTTCTTGTACTTTTTGGTTATGTGATCTTGTCTTTGTGTCGCACTGCTGTGGGCTGGGGGAAACAATGTTTCATTTGATTTCATGTGCGCAAGTGCATGAAAGTGTTTCTGATTCTTATTGATTTCCTCAGTAACTGGTTGGTGTTTCCTGGAGTTCCTTAACTGTCCTAACCATTCCCTCCTTGACCACATCATAGCTGGATAGCATAGCAGCAATCCCTGGGAAGCGGCACGTTACACCCATAAACATTTATTCCAAGTCTTGAAAGAATGAAAGACATAAAAAGAGGGAGAGAGAAACTACCCCCTTTGCTGAAAATACACTCTTGCCAAGCTGCCATTGTTAATAGAAATCTGTTTGTAATGATTTTCCTGGTTAGATAATGGTTGAATAAAAAAATGGTAAAGGGAGAGATAGGGGGAAAGAATAAGAGACCGAATGACTGACTGAAACCGAAAGTGTCATCTAAGCAGCCAATTGTAGATTGTTAAAGCATGTCCACTGAGGAATTATACAAATCATCACATGTGTTTGAACAATGAAACTGCTTCACCAAGACTGCCTACCCTGTAACATATAATCTTGATATTACACAATGTGATGAAGTAATGATCACCTTCTTTCCTCAGGGTGAGGAAGCTGAAGGAGACTCTGGTAACCGTGCAGCAGCTCGATAAGAACATGAGCAACCTGCGGACGTGGCTTTCTCGGATCGAGGTGGAGCTGGCCAAACCCGTAGTCTACAACATCTGCCACAGTGATGAGATACAGAGGAAGCTGGCTGAGCAGCAGGTGGGTGACCAGCGCAGTCCTGCTTCACAGTCTCATATGTTCAGATACATTCAGCGAGTTGGCCAGTAGAAATACTTTCCTTTACATTTGGCAACTAAGAACCTTGACCACCTTTGGCGGTGTCTGCATACACTGGAAGGCATAACCAAGTGGCTGGGATAGTGTACAGGGATATCTGTACTGATACAGACTGGAAGTCCCCAAGTCCAAATGAGACACACTGCCAAAGGTGGTTGAGAATGGCAGAGCTAAGATCCTGTGGGACTTCAAGTTCCAGACTGACAAGCAGGTGCTGGCTAACCAACCAGATATTGTGGTGGTTGACTAGGAACAGAAGGCAGCAGTAGTGATCGGTGTAGCAAACCCGAGCGATGGCAACATCAGGAAGAAAGAGCATGAGAAGCTTGAGAAATACCAAGGGCTGAGGGAAGAACAAGATCGGATCTGGAAGGTGAAATCCACAATAGTCCCAGTGGTAATATGAGCACTAGGGGCTATGGCCCCCAAACTGGGAGAGTGGCTCCAGCAGATTCCAGGAACAACATCTGAGGTCTCTGTCTGGGAGAGTGCTGTCCTAGGAACAGCTTAGATACTGCAACAGGACCCTCAAACTCCCAGGCCTCTGGTAGAGGACCCGAGCTTGAGGAGGACACACACCACCCGAAAAAGGGTGAGAGAGAGATTTCTTATATATATATAATGTGTGTATATGTATGCCTACAGCAAGGATGTTTTATTACCAGTGACTCATTGTAAGTCCTCTTCGAGGCATGCCTCCCAACATAAAAGAGAGTCCCCCGAAAGCTTTAGTATAATTTTCACCCTGACCCAAACCAACCAAAAGCCTTATTTTGTATCCTTATTCCACTAATGGCTAAGGAGTAAAGACTGTGGTGTGTGGTACCTAGCAAAGTCTCAGCAGGCGACAGGAGAAAAAATGCTTCTCAGGCTAGAAGGTGTCATACTGGGCTAAGGGCATGTGAAATGGGAGGTACTCACAGGAGGGCCTTTATGGTCAGTCCTTTGTGCCTCCAGGAGTGGATTTAGGCCTACTAGTATTAGCCTGCCTCGCAAAAACTTTTATTATGAGAGAAATGTGTATTAAGTATGAGTGGGGAGTGGGGGCGGCAGGACAGACACTGAGAAAACAGATGCTGATATGTCAGGAAACAGAAAATAAAATTCAGATATGGACAGAGAAACGAAAGGACAGACAGAGAAACAGACGAACTGGGTTGATTGACATAGATGTAAAAAAAAAAATGGTGGAGAGAGAAAAATGGAAGGGGAGGAAGTGCAGGAAAAAAGGAGAGACGAAGGGGGAAAGAAAATGAGAGACAGAAATGGAGACGAGAGGAAAAAGAGAGCGGAGACAGACAGAAAGAGATGAGACCTCTGCTCGCCTGCTGTTGCTGAAAGAAGGTGGAAGCTCTTACCATTAGTGGTTGAAGGGAAGGCTAAAATCACTGTATGGCTGTGCTCTCCAGGCTTCCACCCGTCGCCAAGGCAACCCTGAAAGTGCTAACTTTTAACAAACAAGTGCTAACAAAAGTGCTGTCAGGCCTCTGGGAGTGAGCTAATACTCCCCCCAAAAATCCAGCGCACGCACACACACACAAACACACACACACACACACACACACACGCCAAAAGGAAAGCAGAGTGGAAGCTCTCATAGCAAGGCACTGGACAAAGCTAGTCTGTGACTGACAATGAAACGCTGAAAAAAAATCTGAACAAGTATTCAAAGTTGTATTAGAAAAATGCATATTGCATCCCAAGTGGTTGATTGAATCGGTCATGGTAAATTTCCGCTTTATACAACAGTAAAAGTTAGTTTTTTCCCTCTCTCAAGTAAGTAAGTAAGTAAGCACGCTTCATCATGGAAACTATTTCAGTGTTACAGAGAGCATGCAGCCATTGTGCAGAGGCCTCAGTAGCCTATAGGAAGGTTTCCTACTGTCAGTCTGGGGACTTTACTGGCCCCGTGTTACCTCCGGCATGGTAGGGTGTCCCAACAGACGCAATTGGCTGTATCTGCAGGTAGGAAGCCGGATGTGGGTATGTGTCTTGATCGCTGCACTAGCGCCTCCCCTGGTCAGTCAGGGCACCTGTTTGGGGGGGGGGGCTGGGGGGAATAATGTGATCCTCTCACGCACTATGTCCCCCTGGTGATACTCTTCACTGTCAGGTGAAAAGAAGCAGCAGACATGGTAGTCTGCATCCCTCCCCGGATTGGCAGAGGGAGTGAAGCAGTGACCGGGACGGCTCAGAAGAGTGAAGCAATGTGCCAGATACAATTGGGAAGAGAAAAAGGGGGAAAAATACATAGGGTCTTCTTCAAGGCTTCCTCGTTAGCGAGGGTTGCCAGCACCATCAGGATAACATAGGGTCTAGTGTTTAAATTTGTCTGGTTGTTCCCCTGGCCCTTCCCATCTTGTATAGATGGTATGAACTGACATATCCTTGTAATCAAGTTACATTAAGCGTTGCTGTGTTTACTTTGTTGTATTCTAATGTCTACCTGGCTCGGTTTCTCCCAATATACTGTTTCCTTTCTTAGTTGTATCCTAATATGCGCTACAGTGGTAATCCAGTGCAGCCAGGTGGGGAGATTGGAACATCTAAGATTTCATCTAAGCTAGTCTAACATGGTGTAAACCTGGCATAGAGTCTTGAGTTCAGTTCTGATTCTGGCATTTTTTTCTGTGATCTTCAAGGACCTGCAGCGGGACATCGAGCAGCATACAGAAGGTGTGGCGTCGGTCCTTACCCTGTGCGACGTGTTGCTCCATGATGCCGACGCTTGTGGCAGCGACTCAGAGAACGACTCAATCCAGCAGACCACCCGCAGCCTGGACCGGCGCTGGAGAAACATCTGTGCCATGTCCATGGAGAGGAGGATGAGGTGGGTTACATTTGAATTATTGGTTTGATGAGAAATTATAAAAGCACAGGGATTACAAAAAACACGGCTATAAAAAAGATAAATTTAAAAATAACTTTAAGCTCAGTAAACCCTTCCAAAGACAGAAACACAGGGCACAGGGCTTAAAATTCAAGCAATCACCAATGCAATATATTACACATTACACCAGACTACAACACAAGGCACGGTGGTCCAGTGGTTAGCACTGATGCCTCACATTAAGAAGGTCCTGGGTTTGAACCCCAGGCCATCCCAGGTCCTTTCTGTGTGGAGTTTGCATGTTCTCCCCGTGTCTGCGTGGGTTTCCTCCAGGTGCTTGGGTTTCCTCCCACCATCAAAAAGTCATGCGTATGAGGGTTAATACTCCTGCCTGTGCCCCTGAGCAAGGCAATGGAAAGAGGAACTGGAGTTGGTCCCCGGGCGCTGCAGCTGCCCACTGCTCCTATACAATAGGATGACTTAAATGCAGAGGACACACTCATTGTAACAATACAATGTCGAATAAAGCGGCTTTCATTTCGTGGCTTTCATAAAAATGCATAGAATAAGACAGATGCATGTAGTATAGAAGTAGAACATGCAAGAGAGATAAAGAAATAAACATATAAATAGTAAGAGGGTGGGGTGTCCAGGTAGCGTAGTGGTGTATTCCGTTGTCTACCAACAAGGGAATCGCCGGTTCGAATCCTCGTGTTACCTCCGGCTTTGTCGGGCGTCCCTACAGACACAGTTGACCTTTCGCAAAGTCCCGCCCCCCTTAGTTACTGTTGCTATGCCCGTCAAGCATTTCAGAACTATCCAGGAAGTAGCCAGAAAACACCAAAACATGAAGGAAGAAATCAGCGCATTGTGTGGGTAAAAGTAACAGGAATAATACGTTAGCTGTACTAGCTATCAATAATAGCTAGTAGCAAGCTTAGCTTGGAGCAGACAGGTATTTTTGTTGATTTTGGATGGATTAAGCTGGCCATGGGGTCTGCTATACTGCGAAATCTATTGCCGACATTGCACTTCTTGCGTTCTGGGTTTCGGGAAGGGAAAGAAAATTACACCGCCTCCAAACTTTTCAGATATCTAGTATTCGATTTGCAGATCCCATAGGCACACCGTTTCAGCATTTTGTTGTGTGTGTGAAAGCTTGACGGACCATGGCTAAGGTAGGATTGGACAAGCACCGTTCTGGGGCGGTACTTTGCGAAAGGTCAAGTGTCCGTGTCTGTGGGTGGGAAATCGGATGCGAGTATGTGTTCTGGTCGCTGCACTAGTGCCTCCTCTGGTCGGTCTGGGCACCTGTTCAGGGGGGAGGGGGAACTGGGGAGAAAGCGGGATCCTCCCACGCACTACGTCCCCCTGGTGAAACTCTTCACTGTCAGGTGAAAAGAAGCAGCTGGCGACTCCACATGTATCGGAGGAGACGTGGTAGAATGCAGCCCTCCCCAGATCGGCAGAGGGGGTGGAGCAGTGACCAGGATGGCTCGGAAGAGTGGGGTAATTAGCCAAGTACAATTGGGCAGAAAAAGGGGGGAAAATCCTTAAAAAAAAAGTAAGATGGTGAATGCAAATCCTGATGCTGATGGGCAGTGATGAGGCTGAATATGGAGGTTAACTTGTGTGTGTGGGGGGGGGGGTGCGCAGGCATACCACATATGTAAACTGGGTAAGGTGGAATTAGAGAGGTAGAGAGATAATTTGCATGTTGAGTTAATTGAGCAACATTTCAAACAGTTTGGTTTATAAGAGAAGTCCTGTGTTTATTTCAAACTTGCTGGGTTTATGGGACAAGGCGACGGGCTACATGGTTGACAGTGTACTGAGGACGGTGGATTGAAGACGTCAGTATATGGCGTAGTTCACTGTATCAGTCTCGTGAAATGCTGACCTGTGTTTTCTCAGCTGAACTGTCTGGTGCGGTAAAAGTTTGGTAAATAAGTTAATGAAAAAAGATTTATATCGTTCTTCTTTCTATCGTTACTTTTTGAAGAATTGAGGAGACTTGGCGTCTCTGGTGTAAGTTCCTGGACGACTACTCTCGCTTTGAGGAATGGCTGAAGACAGCAGAGGTCACCGCAGCCAACCCCGAGTCTGCTGACGTCCCCTACACCAGCGCCAAGGAGGAGCTCAAGAAGTTCGAGGTAAGTGGGGAAAAAGTAGTACTTCATGAAAATAAAACTTAATTTACTACATCCTAGCATCAAGCAGTTAATCACATCTTATTTACATGACACACTGGAAAAAGAAAATGCAAGCATTTGCCTGTGTGTGTGTGGATGGGTGGATGGGTATAGAGGATGAATCCAATCCCAGGATGGTATATGGGACAAATGAATGTTTGGGCTCTATCACTCACCAGGCGCAAAGCAGCGCCAAACGCAATGCGAGTGTCTGTGCTAGTTTCAGATAAACACAGCTGTCATTTTCCCGCCGAGCGCCCACGTTGTTTAAATAGCAAATGTACTTGCGCTCACGTGAGCGCCTATCGGTGTGTTGGTCTTTAAATTGGTATTATGAGATGTGGTGAGGCGCATCTTGAGGCAGCGGAAAGCGATAGCGCCATTGACCAACAAAAACCCGGTCTTAAGTGAGTGGTGCAGTATTTTACTGTTATTTTAAGGGCACCCCCCCCCTTTCTCTCCATTTATACCTGGCCAATCACCCCGCTCTCCGAGCCATCCCAGTTGCTGCTCCCACCCCTCTTCTGAGCCTGAGAGGGCTGCAGACTACCCCATTCGTCCTCCAATACATGTGGAGTCGCCAGCCGCTTCTTTTCACTTGACAGTGAGGAGTTTCACCAGGGGGATGTAGCACGTGGGAGGACTACACTATTCCCCCCAGTTCTCTCTCCCCCCTGAACAGGCGCCCCGACCAACCAGAGGAGGCGCTAGTGCAGCGACCAGGACACATACCCACATCCGGCTTCCCACCCACAGACACGGCCAATTGTATCTATAGCTATAGGGACACCTGACCAAGCCGGAGGTAGCACGGGGATTCGAACTGGCGATCCCTGTGTTGCTAGGCAACACAGGGATCGGTAGAGGGGGTGACCTGGTCGGTAGAGGGGGTGGAGCAATGACCAGGATGGCTCAGAAGAGGGGGGTAATTGGCCAAGTACAATTGGGGAGGGAAAAAAAGGGGGGGGAGTACAACCCCTTTGAAACATGCCCCATATTTTGTGCTTAGATTATGTGCGGCTAAACTAGCAAACGTGGATTTGGTAACACTCTTAAATGCACTTGCGCCATGTGCTTTAGATCAAGTACTCAGATCGGTAAAATATACCCCTTTGTGTGTGTATAAAGGAGTATGGCAGTAGGCAGCTTTGGGGGGCAGGGTAAGGACGCCTGCAGGTGTAAGGGAGGGGAGTGTAGCGTTGACTCTGGCTTAACCCCAGTTTAGCATCATGGATAATGTGTGCTTTAAGTTTAACTTCATGAATAATATGTACTTTAAATAATGTGTACTTTAAAGAGAAGAGTTCCCAAGTGCTTAACAAGCAGTGTGGTACTACTAAAGAAACGCTAATGACGTAAGCAAAAGGAAATGCCAGACTAGTATATGAAATATCCTGGAGAGCTTTGGAAAAATAAATCAGGAACATGCAGTGAAAAAACAAAGCTCATTAGAAAAAATGCCTGTTTGTAAAACATTTTCTTTAGGGAGAGATTTAAAAACAATTCGTCAAATTTGGATCCTCTGTAAGGAAGTCCCAGAAAGCCTTCGGACTCAGCAAATTTAAACCCCCAAATTAAATGTCCTTGGAAGGAGGGTTCAGCACTGATGTCAAGACTTTTCTTTTTTACTCTCGCAAAACTACTACATCAAGACCCACAGACAAAACGACATCGTCCAAGTCATTATGCTTCAGTAGATGTTGTACAAGAATGAGAAAGAGTCTATTTAAAAGCAAAAACCATCGCTGGGAGTAACCAGATATCGATGTTATTGGTGCCTTTTCATCATTCTACGTGGCTGTATGGCCAAAAAATACAAATGATACAGCCAAGGGAAAGTGCTGCTGCGAGGGAAAGTAGGTAATTTTTCAGTCTTTAGCACAGGAAATTGGGAGGAAAAAAGTTAGCAGGGTGGCCTTGTCTTTGTAAAGAAACCTTTCTGAAAATGAACATGTCCATCAATCCTTGCCAATTTGTCAATTTCAATCAGAGCGTATTTCAGGGGGATGTTAAAACCTGTATGGCATCCGCAGCTCTTACTAACTAACTTACTAACTATTGACCTCTCACCTGAAATGCAGATATGCATATGCAGGCACACAGGAAGACGTTTTAAGTAGGGGGGCTGCCAACTAAAACGACAAGTATTGTGGCGAGCCGGCATGGAAGAATGTGTCGAGAGGCCAAGATCTCTTGTTCTTTTTTTCTTTTTCTTTTCTGAAAAAATGTTCAACCTTTTTCTCCGACGTGTTCTTGGCCAATTACGCCACTCTTCCGAACTGTCCCAGTTGCTGCTCCACCCCCTCTGCGGATCCGGGAAGGGCTGCAGACTACCACATGCCTCCTCCCATTCATGTGGAGTCGCCAGCCGCTTCTTTTCACCCGACAGTGAGGAGTTTCGCCAGGGGGATGTAGCACGTGGGAGGATCACGCTATTCCTCCCAGTTCCCCCACCCCCCACGAACAGGTGCCCCGACCGATCAGAGGAGGTGCTAGTGCAGCGATCAGGACACATACCTACATCTGGCTTCCCACCCGCAGACACAGCCGATTGTATTTGCAGGGACGCCCGACCAAGCCGGAGGTAACATGGGGATTCGAACCGGAAAACCCCGCGTTGGTAGGCAACAGAATAGACCGCTACGCTACCCGGGCGCCCCCAGAGATCTATTTTTAATTGCGGCTCCTGTGCCTCATACACCGCACGACCCCGGGAGTGCCCTTTTATTCACACCAGCCAGAACGGACCAGAACTGACAACAAAGTAATGAGTCACAAGTGATGTCACAAGTGCCGACATCAGTCTCAGTGACGGTCCTACAGTTAGTTAGTCAGTAAACGGTCTCCTACTTAGTCTGAGTCGAACCCTCAAAACAACAACACAAGAATAACCACAACATGAACATGACATCATTAAAACACAATTTTAAATCTAATATTTACAGTCCCATCAGCCATTGCACTCCTCCAGCGCAGAACCACCGAAAGTCAGAGCGACCGCATCCCCTGGTCACTACAGTATGACGTCATTGTTTTGTTTGTAAGGTGTGTAGCAGATTTGGAATTGAGTGTTTACTCACTTTATTGTTAAAAGTGTAAATTCCACTCAGCCCTGGCCCACTGTTTAAAATAAAGGTATGTTTTATTTTTTTTTTGCAATTGTACGTTAGGAAAAGTTAGGCATATTGTTAGGTTTAAAATGTTACACAGCCACCTGCCACTACTGCACTACTAGGGGGGGCACTCACCACTAGGGGGCGCTCCAGCCCCCCCCACACACACACACTTCCCGCAATATAGTGCATATATGTCTCAGAGATGTAAGAGAAAATGAAATTACTGCATATCTTTCCATGTGCGTGAAATATAGAAATTGACTCTTGAAATAATCATGAAGAGATGTTTGACATGAGCTGGATCTGAACCATGCAAGAACACGACATAGACAGTTTCCTAGGCAAGCACCCCCCCCACCACCACCACTACAAAAAGATGACCTGGAAGTCATTCCAGGTTAAGCTTCTCACAATCTATTGACCTGCATTGGAGAAGAGCCATTCGAATCAAACAGTAATATTTGTAGGTAATTCTTGCCGTCTGATTTTACATGCTAGAAAGTGCCTAGTGGACGAAGTTTATAGCATCCGGAAATGTCGCAATATAACTGAGGGAGACAATCGCAGAAATGTTTACTACATACATGTAATAAGCTCTTGTGACTGTCTACAACCAGTCACACCAACTCCCTTCTTTTTTGCGAAAACCACCATGACAAACCCGTCTATGTCCTCTACATAGGCTGAAACAAAATATAAAATGTATTTGCAAATACTATTTGATCCAGGTCAAACCATTGTCAGCTGAGTGTCAGGGTTTCTGTGGTGGTGGAAGACGTAGGGAACCTTTGGCCCTCATGAGTCGGCCTGGATTACTAACTGAGATTAGTTCCTGCTAATCTGGACTCCGCTGAATGTCTGCTTTACCTCCACGGTTAGCTGGATCTCAGTGTTGATAGTGCTGCTTAACCGAGATGCTTCATCCTGTGGAAGACCAGTGACCTAAATACTGTGTGTCAAATGGTTGTAATGGGAGTGGCGGCAGCCTGACTGGTAGGGAAGTTGGTTCATGACCAGAAGGGTGTTTGCTGATAGCCTCGGACTGGCCATGAAAGGTACTTAATCTGCATTTAGCAGCCAGTGGTAGAAATATTGTGCTTTAACTGCAGCTGCCTTGTGTGAATGTGTCACTGTAGGAATGTTGCTCAGCAAACTATCCCTGCATATAGCTTATTTCACTTTCACTTATCTCTCATGTGGAGTGAATAGCATAAACTAAAATGCCACTATAGTTTGACTTTTTTTAAATCGTTCCCTGATTTATTTGTTTTGTCTTTTTTCCATGCACTGTAGTACGCTTGTCTACAACCCAAATGTTTCTCATGACCTGGTCTCGTTAAAAAACATTAACAGTGGGGGCATCCGAGTAGCGTGGCGGTGTCCGGGTAGCGTGGCGGTCTATTCCGTTGCCTACCAACACGGGGTTCGCCCGATCCAATCCCCGTGTTACTGCCGGCTTGCTCGGGCGTCCCTACAGACACAATTAGCCATGTCTGCGGGTGGGAAGCCAGATGTGGGTATATGTCCTGGTCGCTGCACTAGCACCTCCCCTGTTCAGGGGGAAGGGGGAACTAGGGAGAATAGCGTGATCCTCCCATGCACTATGTCCCCATGGCGAAGCTCCTCACAGTTAGGTGAAAAGAAGCGGCTGGTGACATGTGGTAGTCTGCAGCCCTCCCTGGATCGGCAGAGGGGGTGGAGCAACAACCAGGACAGCTCGGAAGAGTGGGGTAATTGGTCGGATACAATTGGAGAGAAACAAACAAAAAGGGGGGGGGGGTTAACTGTTTAGGATTATTATTTTTAAATCTCAATGGAACTTTTTGTTGAAAAGATGGAGTAAATGAAACTTGGATGATCTCTGTGGAGAAAAAAAAACTTTAGGGGCAGGCCACTATGCTTTATGTTTTCTAGCTGAATCCTAGCAGGTCTTTTTCAAGTAAACAAATAATTTTGCAAAATATTCCATTTGCAGTGTTTTGCACATCCCTAGTTGAAGTCAGAATAGGATGTCTAGTCACTGGTTTGTAGCGCATTCCCAACCAGAACAATTTCTACATTGCTGTTTAAAAATGTTTTAATCGGGCCGATGTGGGTCATAACTTTTTTATTCCAGGCCTTCCAGAGACAGGTCCACGAGCGTCTAACTCAGTTGGAACTGGTCAACAAACAGTACCGACGTCTGGCCCGGGAGAACCGAACAGACGCTGCCAGCAAGCTCAAGGTCATGGTCCACGAGGGGAATCAGCGCTGGGACAGCCTGCAGAAGAGGGTGGCCGCCATTCTCCGCAGACTCAAGGTGAGGTGGGGACAGAAGTCACATTGATTTATTGATTGGGCAAACAGTATAGAAATTCAAAAGGTCAAAATTAAGATGCCAATCAGTACTTATAGAAGACAATCAATGAAATTACAGCAAACAGTTTGCAGTGGGGCGGAGAAGATGGTGACACACACACACACACACACACATCAGGGACCAACTGTTCATTCATAGAGGTGATTAATAAAAGGTTCAACCTTATGTATTTTTTATTATGTGAATAACATTAAAGTATTGATACAGATAGTTCGTTCCTGCAGTTCGAGAGGATACCAATATGGCAACCAGAACTATGCTATGAGAGCAATTTAACTCCGGCTTCTGAAATACGAGTTCGCCCCATTCTTTGGAGGGATAATTTTCCCCCTGAGTTCCCCCTCAGTGTGCTTAATGTAGAGAGCAGGTGCTCCCAATGTACTGAATTTGTATGAAATTGTCTTGTCGCCAGCATGTCCTGTCACGTTATTAAAGTATGGCTCGACCTTTTGATTTTCTCAGTTGACTGAATAGTTTGTACTTCTTTTTTTTTTTTGGCCCCGCTAAACAAAAAGTTGAGAAACGTTGGCTTGTGTTTGTTCTCATAATATTTTAAAGGCATTTTACTTGTTTGGGTGCGGAGTAGAGCGACTGCAAAGATTAGGGAGAGATTTAGCAAAGGAGTGAAAAAGACAATTGCTGCTGTTTCCCATTTGCACATGCACGCTCATGCCCGCTGCCCATCACTCTCACTTTGGTCCACAGCCAGCATGCATCCATATGTCTTTGTTTACCTCAGTTTCTCCTATAATTACCATTGTTATTGTTTTTATTCATGCTTCTGTTGGAATGTGAACCTGTCCAACGTCCTTCCTGCCTTTCTCCCAATAACTGCTTGAATAGACTGCAGTCCTGAATTGAATTAGGCAATGAAGGAGTACATTAGTTATTGTCATTCATCAGTGTAGCTGTTAAATATACGGGGCATCGGTAGACTGCTACTGTAAACCAAAGTTGTTGTCTTTTTTTAAGTGTTGTGACGCCATGAAACGGAAATCAGAGGTCATCAAATAGCAACTATGTATTTCAATATTTTAGGAAGTTGTGGGTTTTAACACCACATTAAATGATTGTTCTTTTAATAGCTGGTGTTTTGCATCTTTTTATTGCTCTGAAGATGAACAAAAGGCGCAGTTGGATAATGGACGAAGATAAAAAATCAAACTTTGGGTGAGTGGTGCCGTGCTCCCAGTCCGGCTCCCAGCCCTAAGCCGTCAGTATTTAGGTCACTTCTCAGACGGTGACAAGGCATGGACGGTCACGTTGCAGCTGTTTGCATTGTGGCTTGTAGCGTTGACTGGATTGGGGGGGGGGGTATATGTTGCCTTATATAAGGTAGTGTGTGATCAAAGAGCTCTTTTGACTGGATCTAAGCCAAAGCACTCTGACCTAGAGTTGGGTCAACAGAGCTTTGAGAATGTGTGGAAGTACACCTTGACATGGCTTTACTCGGGATAGATTACAGTGAGACGTAGAATTTGTGTTAAAATACTGAGACTGCCAAAGCAAAGTAATTTTAATTTATTGCGATGACAACTTAGCCATATCAGCAGTCTTAATATGGTGCTAAATTATACATATATTTTACTTAAATAAGTTTGAAAAACTTAGAATATTTCAAGATATGATTAGTAAGGTTTATGCACACACTTACATACAAGACTACCTTCTAAATGCCGAGATGCAACTACTTTTTCAATATGTGATTTGGATTTTTTTTTAAGGTTAAAACATCTAGAATAACCTTTCTCATCCTGTTCATACAAACCTTAAGTCACGTCAAGTCAATTTTATTTGTTTAGCCCAATATCTCAAATTACAAATTTACCCCAGGGGGCTTTACAGCAACACAACTTCCTGTCCTTAGAGCCTTGCATCAGGTAACTAGAATCAGAAATACTTTATTCATCCCCGAGAGGAAATTGGATAAGGAACAATAAGTAATAACTCCCTAAAAAAGCTTTTAACAGGGGGAAAAAATAGGAAGAAACCTCAGGGAGAGCAACAGAGGAGGGATGTCTCTGCCAGGACGGACAACGTGCAATGGATGTTGTGTTTACACATTTTACAGAATACAACAATGAACGAGGATATCACAATTATAATGGAATTATAAAATATATGAAGAATATGATGAGGAGGATGCCAAGCAGTGTCCAGACGCCACCGGAACAGCCCAGGACCCGAGCCATTCGACCAGCGTCACCATTAAAAAAAAATGTCACACGTCTTAGTGAGAGAAGAATATAACATTAAAACAGGATAACAAAATTATAGGGATTCATAAGATATCGAAAAAGAAAATGTGATGAGGGAGATGCCAAGCAGTGTCCAGGTGGCGACCACCAAACAACAACTGTAGTGGATTTAACAGCTGTAATTCTAAAAAAAAAAAAAAGCAGCTTATTCTCTATCCTTACCCAAGGTATAAATGCTACCAATATCAAGTTCATTTGTTTTTGCATGATGTTTTTTTTTTTGTTTTTTTTAGGGCGACGAAGAATCAATAATTCAAGTTAAAGCACATTTTTATTAATGAGACTTAAACCCTATGCCCTGTAGCACTTTACCTCCCAGAGAGAGGACTTCGAGGGCACGCGGGAGGGCATCCTGGTGTGGTTGACGGAGATGGACCTTCAGCTTACCAATGTGGAGCACTTCTCAGAGAGTGATATTGAGGACAAGATGAGGCAGCTGAATGTAAGTCTGCACTCCAGGTGTCTTGATGCATACTCAATAATCCAGGTAAAAAAATCAAAGAAGGTTGAATCAGTTCATCTGGATACACCTGTATCCAGATGAACTGATTCAACCTTCTTTGATCGGCACTCAAGGACCATCAAACTCTGTTTTTGATGTCTGCATGGTAGGTATGTTTGAGAAGTCTGGGTATTTTTTTCAATCTTTATTTAATGAGGAAAGCTGTCTTAAGAGCACGTTTTCTCAAAGCAACCAAGCTGGGGGTTTGCTGGGGTTGGGAGGGTTACATCCTTATGAACATATACGCCTTGAGATTTATTAGCATTATTTATATCGTCTGTTGCGATTTTTATGAGCTAAATATAGATTACCCTAATTTAACTTAGCATATTAGCGAGTTTTTTTTTCTTTGAAGTTCCCTCACTTTTGTGTGGAATGTACATATGAGACTTCTTCGGGGCTTGTTATCAAAGACCAAACTGAAGCATGAGTAGGAGAATGACCTAGTATTTGTTAAGAGACCTGTTTGCTATTCATCATTCATCTTAGCCAGTTCACCTGACAAATCCCTCTAGAAAAAAAAGCCCTGAACCTTTCATTCTTAGTCATTGAGGATAAGGCTGCCAGCTTAAAACTAAATCCTTAAAGTATGATAAACCCCTAAATCATGTTTTTTGAAGTTTTCCAACATGCCTTCTGCCTTTAGAAACCTATCAAAACTAGACATAAATACAAAATTTACTAAGATAATGTCGATAAACCTCTTTCATTGGGAAAAAAACAGTTGTACTGCCTTCTTGTTGTTTGAAATCTTCATCCCTGCTGCTCTGCCAGGTGCACCTCAATTGGTGATTTTCTGCTGAAGATTTTGAGGTAGTCTGACATCAGCAGGCAGAAACTCAAAAAAAAAAAAGAAAGGAGCAAATTGTCAGGTTAAGAGGTGTAGCTAGACATCAGTTGTCCCCGAGATGCAGCCTGATCTTCCATCTCACTCTATAATCCCCAAATTGGCATTTTTTCAAAAGAATGTACTGAGCTGAAACCAACTTGATACCATGTATAGCATCACCCTTTAAAACAATTTAATTCACCTGTGTTGCTCTCTCCCCCGCAGGGTTTCAAGCAGGAGATCACCCTAAACACCAACAAGATCGACGCACTAATTGTGTTTGGGGAGAACCTTATCCAAAAGAGTGCTCCTCTGGACGCTGTGCTAATTGAGGATGAGCTGGAGGAGCTCCACTCCTACTGCCAGGAGGTGTTTGGAAGGGTTGCTCGCTTCCACCACCGCCTTGTGAACAGACGCCCGGTCAGTAGTGCTTGGCATCACTAGAAAGTGCCCGTATCCTCACAGTACTGTAGTCCTAGACCTCCTAGAATCCCTCAACCAAGACTTTCCTGTCATTTCATGCCTGTCAAATAACTATTTACAGCATTATTGATTTAGTGAATGGGAGACTGTGGAAGAATACGTCTCAAGAGATATAATCGATAGTGTAGAAATTCAGGCTTAAAGATGCCATGAAAAGAATAAATTTCCCAATGCATGTGTCCCATAATCAATAGTTTTGTCCATCTAACTGGTACCTCACAGCTCCCATCCAGGGAGCCATACGATCACACTATATTCAAAAACTATTAGAAATGGATCACAGAGTCATGCTGTTTGCTCTGGTCACCATCACGCATCATTGTGATCAGTGTTTTTTTTTTTCAGTTTTTCTTTAAACAACATTATAAAGTAAAAAAGACTTATTTTGCAATCTATAGAAAGTTATTTTGTATCTGGCAGACTTGAGTGTGAAGACATCCCTGTACATATTTGGGAATACCATGCATGTGATTGTTCTGACTTTCAAGGCAAAGCCACTGCTATCTCGTCAGCAGCTGGCTTCCATCTGCTTACCGCATGGGAAATAAATACAGATGTTCAGCATTGAAATCATACTAATAGCCCTTGTTAAATGAGACAGATTGCTGCCTTTTGAAGTCACCTTTGGAAAGAGTGGAACACAAGTTTTTCACCATTATGGGTTATGCTGTTTAAGGCTGAAGCTACGTATGTCTATGTAAACTATATTTAATGAATTTTGAAAACAATGGCCACCTATGGCTTCTTGGATGGGAGCTAAGTTTAGCAGTGGCTAGATGGAAGACATGCAAGTATGGGGAATGCATGAGGCAATTTCATGTTTTCATAGCATTTTCAACAATAAGAAAAAACAAAATCACACTGGTGTTACCCTTTAAATTTCCTTAATCAGTCAGGCAAAAAACAACTTTTACATAGACATACAATCATGAATATTCACATATTATAATTGACATGGAAATAATTGTTGACCTATTTCCTATTCTCGCTAAGGTTCTGGAAGAGGAGAGAGAGACGTCAGACCGGGACACAGACTTGGATGGCTCACCGGACCTGACCAGCCAGACCTCTTGGAGTCAGACTGAGAAGGAAGAGGAGGTGGATGGAAAGGTGGGTGGTGGCATGATGGGACGGCAGGCCATGTGTCACCTCCTGGCTCCCCCCCAGGAGCGATCCGGCCGGGAGACCCCAGTTAGCGTGGACTCCATCCCTCTGGAGTGGGACCACACAGTCGACGTGGGAGGGTCTTCATCACACGAGGATGATGAGGATGCCACCTTCTTCAGCGCTCTGTCGGGTAAGGCTCGACCCTAATCTGCCTCTGCTTGGTCATGATCTGCCTTCCAGGGTGTTTTTTTAGAAAAGATGAGTAGCGTGGCAGTCTATTCTGTTGCCTACCAACACGGGGATTGCCGATTCGAATCCCCGTGTTACCTCTGGCTTGGTCGGGCGTCCCTACAGACACAATTGGCCGTGTCTGCGAGTGGGAAGCTGGACGTGGGTGTGTGTCCTGTTCGCTGCACTAGCGCCTCCTCTGGTTGGTCAGGGCGCCTGTTCAGGGGGGAGGGGGAACTGAGGGGAATAGCGTGATCCTCCCAAGCGCTACGTCCACCTGGCGAAACTCCTCACTGTCAGGTGAAAAGGGCTGGCGACTCCACATGTATTGGAGGAGGCATGTGGTAGTCTGCAGCTCTCCCGGGATCGACAGAGGGGGTGGAGCAGTGACCAGGATGGCTTTGAAGAGTAGGGTAATTGGCCAAGTACAATGTGGGAGAAAAGGGGGAACATTTTTTTAAAAAAAGATAAAAATTAATGCTTTCTGGAACACAATATCTAGCAAGTTTGGCAGTTCCATTCTCTGTTGAAATAATTATTTTGTTTTAAGTGACTATATATTGAAATTAAATATTGAGTTTTTATTGTTAGCCAAGCAAGTTTTGGCATTCAAGGGATTTGACTTGGTTTGAAGCTACACTTAAACAACACATAGGACAGGAAATACCAGAAATTCATCTTTAAATTGAAAATGACAGCATGCAGACACAGTCTGAATAAAAAAATGGACTGCTACTCTAGCTGCTAGTCTCAAAGTAGTACACTACAGTACACAGTCTAGCAATCTATAAGAGAGTCTGCGCACCTGAGACTATCCAAGCTGGCTACTTAGTGAAGGCCTTTGGAAATTATCAATATCAATCGAGTATTGATAATAAATATGAACTATGATGATTGGTGGCACAGTGGTTAGCACGATTGCCTCACAGCAAGAAGGTTCTGGATTCAAGCCCCAGGGTTGTTCGACCTTGGGGGTCATCCCAGGTCATCCTCTGTGTGGAGTTTGCATGTTCTCCCCTTGTCTGCATGGGTTTCGTCCAGGTGCTCCGGTTTCCTCCCACGTTCCAAAGACATGTAGGTCAGGTGAATTGGCCGTACTAAATTGTCCCTAGGTGTGAATGTGTCGGCGCTGTGATGGACCGGCGGCCTGTCCAGGGTGTCTCCCCGCCTGCCGCCCAATGACTGCTGAGATAGACTCCAGCGTCCTGCGACCCCCATTGGGATAAGCAGCTTGGATAATTGATGGATGGATCAAACATGATCTATTCTACAATGTTAATTTTCATCCTCTGGACTTTGATGTTTCCGCGCTCTGAGATGAGTTACCAAGTTTGCTCTACATCCATTCTTTTTTTCTTTTTAAAATTTTTTTATTTCTGATCTTCCCCTTTTTATCCCAATTTAGTGGCCAATCGACCCCTATTTTAATTCAAACACCCACCCTCGTACTGCATGCGTTCGCCAACTGCATCTCTCCGGTCGGCAGTCTCGAAGGAGACGCCTCGCCACTTTCGTGACAAGGCAACTCCAGGCCGAACCACTGCTTTTTCCGACACACACAGAGATGCATTCATGTGACAAACACAAGCCGACTCCGCCCCACTCCCGAAGACAGCGTTGCCAATTATTGCCAACGAGTCCGGCCATAGTCGGATCTGACGAGACCGGGGTGCGAACACCTGGTCCCCAATGGGCAACTGCATCGATACAAAGCTGATGCTCTCTTAGACCGCTACACCACTGCGGACTCTACATCCATTCTTATCTCGCAGATGTTTCATCAGCTCCATTCTTAAGTGTTTCCAGAAAATCGTGCTTCTGCTGACTTGAACCACTCTTTGGGCCTTGCTGGCAGGGCTCAAAATTAACGATGTCCCGATGTCCCGGGGACCATAAAAAATCCTACTGGGACACAAATATATTTTGTCTGGGACAATTCTGGGACAGTGAAAAAAAATGTCAAACTAAACTTCGAAATAGGTGTTATTTGCAAAGTCGTTAATTGTGAGTATCTAGACGTTACTTTGTCGTTTGAATAATTTAATAAAAATGTGTGAACGGCGAAACTACAGAAGGCTTACGTTCTTGCGGCACCTCACGATAGGGCAGTCAATCACCTGTTTGTGCAAATCATAGAAAGCATTCTACGTCATCCACTCTGCCAGTGGCTGCTGCTTGACTCGCGCCAATGCAGCATTCATAGAGCCAGAGCGATAGACCATCATCAACGACAGTTAAAAGAAGAAGAAGAAAGAAATGCTGAGGTGGTTGAATAAACAGCCCCCTGATGCAAGCCCCAATACTGCCGACTCTCGAAACGACTGCCGACTCCCGAAACTCCCAAAACTAATATTCATATGTTTAATAAAAGAATAAGTATTTTAAACTTATATGGTGGACCAGAGTCCATGGTGTGATGATTAAATGACAAAAAAGGATCAAATTATATGTATTCTGCATAATTAGGGGGGCGACGACAAGAATTAAAATTTGGGACACTTGGTTATATCCGGGATAATACAAAGTAGAATTTGGGACAGTTGTGGGACACTGAGGAAAAAAGTTAAATTGGAGCCCCCAATTTGCATAGCTAAAGGCCTCAGCTGACTCACCTTCTTTTGTTGCAGATGTAGGGGTCACAGACAGCTCAGAGTCCTTTGTTAAGGCGACTGTCAAGGCACTGAAAGCAGCCTCTGGTAGGCACACTGCATGTGTTGCTGACAGCCAGGCATGATGCACTCCCCTCTCCACCCGACCAGCGCTACTCTCGTTTCGTATTTTTCATTAGTTTTTGTTTTTATTTCGTTTTTAATTTTTGTTTTCAATTCACTTTCATTTATTAGTTTCCAGAGTGGGTTTGCTCATTTTATTTTTGTTTTTATTGTTTAAAAATGTTTATTTTTTATAAGATTCAGTATTAGTTTTAGTTTTTTTAATTACATAATATGGGGCTTATTTTTCAGGGGCAAGACTTAAGGAGTTCAGAATAGGTATTACAATACAAACACAACACATTGTGAAGGTAGTTGACTCACAGTCATGTAGACATCCCAGTCTCAGTAAACACATGCACCAGTGCCTCCTCATGCTTGTGTTGACAAATTTAACCTAATTGACAAAAGACTAAAAATAAAGACATTTTCTATACATTTTTATTTTATTTTGGTTAGTTTTCCAATGGCGGCACGGTGGTTAGTGCACAGTGGTTAGTGCAGTCGCCTCGCAGCAAGAAGGTCCTGGGTTCGAACCACAGGGTTGTCCAACCTTGGGGGTCATCCCAGGTCGCCCTCTGTGTGGAGTTTGCATGTTCTCCCCATGTCTGTGTGGGTTTCCTCCGAGGGCTCCAGTTTCCTCCCACAGTCCAAAGACATATACGTAGGTCAGGTGAATCGGCCGTTCTAAATTGTCCCTAGGGGTGGTGTGTGTGTGTGTGTGTGTGTGTGTGTGATGGCCTGGCGGCCTGTCCAGGGTGTCTCCCCGCCTGCCGCCCAACAACTGCTGGGATAGGCTCCAGCATCCCCGTGACCCTGAGAGCAGGATAAGCGGCTTGGATAATAGATGGATAGTTTTCCAAGTACACAATATTGTCTCAGTTAGTTTTCATTTTTTCTAAAGTCTATTTTTTTATTTCAGTTAACTAAAAAAAATTTTCACACCTAGATTTTAATTTTTGTTAAATATAATAACCTTGCACCCGACTCTCAGCTTTTTTCCTACACATCCTCCCTCATCACACCCTCTCTTTCCCTTTATCTCGTCATCTCATTTGCATGGCTCTCTCCTCATTGGTCCCCATTATCATCATCTTGTATTCAGCTGGTTTCATGCTCAGGTGAGACAGCCCATGGTTCACCTCGAAACGGAGTAACAGAGTTCATTTCCTAAGACAGTCTGTGACCAAATGCTTCCATATCTGAGGCATGCATGACAGGACATTGGGTTCTGTTGCATTTGTTGAATATTACAATTGACTTTTTTCTGTTGTTTTTGTTTTTGTTTTTGGCCTGCATGTTCAAGGCATGATCAAGGCGTTTTCAAGGTTTTGCATGTTTCCAATGGTTTGTGTTTGTTGCACCAACTGGATGTGGAAGTGACCACAGGGTGCATAAGTAACGTTGGGATGTGATGGTAACCCCATTAATGTGTTCTCATTGCCTCTAATTTTGCCCTTTCTTCATCTATTTTTCTATCTCGCTTCATCTCGCTTCATTTCTCTTACCTACTCTCCCTTTCCTGCTGGTTCAGTCTCTCTCGCTCTGTCTCTCTGATTCATCTTTCTGTCTATTTTTCTGGTTCAGTCTCTTGCTCTTTTACTCGCCGATTCTTCCTTTTCTAGCTCTCCAATTTTCTTCCTCTATGTTTCTATTTCATGTTTCTACTCTCTCAGCGGGAACAACTTTGCCGTCGTTTTTATGCCTCTTCTGTTTTCCCCTCAGTTAAATCAGTGACAGACCCGCCGAGTTGGCACCAGCCTGGCACCCTGGAGAGAAAACACATTCCCAGAGACATCATTCAAGGCCTGGGATCCTCTCCAACACAAACCACCAGTACACCCTTCCATCAGCAGGGCTATGTAAGGGGAACACAAAGACACACACACACACACACACACACACACACAGCCACCTGTAAAAACAGAGACACACATGCACAGACATAAAAATACATTCACACACAGACATTCTAAGATAGAAATGCACACATGATTTAAGTCATAACTGGATTACATACCGGATCTCGAGGCTGTAATTCTATGATGTAACATTAACGTCATACACGAGCTATAACGCCTTATTTCTCATGTGGGCTCATTTAATGAGCTTTCTGAGATTCCCACAAGCACACTGAGCATTTTAAAACATATGTTGTGTTAGTTAAGTGTTTCACATTAAAGGTATGCTACTAGGGCATCCGGGTAGTGTAGCAGTCTATTCCGTTGCCTATCAACACAGGGATCGCTGTTTCGAAACTCTGTGTTACCTCCGGCTTGGCCAGGTGTCCCTACAGACACAATTGGCCGTGTCTGCAGGTGGGAAGCCGCATGTAGGTATGTGTCCTGGTCGCTGGACTAGCGCCTCTTCTGGTCGGTCGGGGCACCTGTTCGGGGGGGAGGGGGAACTGGTGGGAATAGCGTGATCCTCCCATGTGCTACGTCCCCCTGGCGAAACTCCTCACTGTCGGGTGAAAAGAAGCGACTGGCGACTCCACATGTATGGGAGGAGGCATGCGGTAGTCTGCAGCCCTCCCCGGATCGGCAGAGGAGGGGGAGCAGTGACCGGGACAGCTTGAAAGAGTGGGCTAATTGGCCGGGTACAATTGGGAGAAAAGGGGGGGGGACAAAAAAAAAGTATGCTACGTTACATACTATGTTACATGCTGGTTGCATCTCCCCATCAGGATTGTGATCATTTAAAGCAAGATTGTGCTCATTTAAAGGTTCACTACTATGAAGGTACAGAGAGTTCATGTATTTCATGATGGCGGGTAAGAGAGAGTCATGTTCTCTTGTGTTTCCGGCATCCAGGTCAAGTTGATGTCAGAGTGCAGCAGCAGCATCAACAGCGTGAAGCGAGTCAAGCTGATACTGAACGATGAGGAGGAACTGGATGACCCAGGCCTCACTAGCAGCACAGCAGACAAGCAGACCAGCACAGGTACACCACAACCATAAACGGCTGGAGAAAGATGCATTTATATGCCACTCGTTTTGACATTGTGGAACTGACATAAGCAGACTAGGTTGAGTTGAATATAGACTCGGTGCTTCTGATTTAATTAGAGTATCCTTCAGTGCCCTGGGAGAAAGTCAGTCATAAGGTCCAACTAGAAAAGAATGTGTGGCGTCCGGGTAGCATAGTGGTTTATTCCATTGCCTACAACACGGGGATCGCCAGTTCGAATCCCCGTGTTACCGCCGGCTTGGTTGGGCGTCCCTACAGACACCATTGGCCGTGTCTGCGGTGGGAAGCTGGATGTGGGTATGTGTCCTGGTCGCTGCACTATCGCCTCCTCTGGTCGGTCGGGGCACCTGTTCGGTGGGGGGAGACTGGGGGGAGTAGCGTAATCCTCCCACGTGCTACGTCCCCCTGGTGAAACTCCTCAATGTCAGGTGAAAAGAAGCGGCTGGCGACATGTATCGGAGGAGGCATGTGGTAGTCTACAGCCCTCCCTGGATTGGCAGAGGGGGTGGAGCAACGACCAGGATGGCTCAGAAGAGTGGGGTAATTGGCCAGATACAATTGGGGGGAAAAAAGGAGGGTGGGGTCAAAGAAAAAGAAAATGTGCATCGAGCCTGCGTGTATCTGTATGAGTATGTAATGCACGCATGCTTGAAAATCTGACAAACCTGGAAATTTATAGGCTAGTTTTCCAGTCATGGAAAATGCCTGAAAAATGATGAACTTGATCAAATATCCTGGAAATAATTTTGAGGTCGTGGAAAATTCTAAAATGAGATTATAACATTGGATTTTTATCCATAATTTTTAGCTGACATTGTATATTTTTATTCATAATTTTAGCTGACATTGTATATTTTTATCCATAACTTTAGCTGCAGAAATTGCACATCAATGCTTGAAGTTTGGGCGATATGTTCAGCAACCATCTAAAAGTTATACAGTCAAGACTGTTGAGGCTTCCAGTGATGGTTAATACTTAATAATAATATCATCTTCCGTGAGCAACAGCGATCATGTATATCAAAGCAAGTCCTGGAGATTGTCTTGGAAAAGTCTTTGAAAATGGTTTCCTAAAATAAGTGGGAACCTTGAATGTATGTAATGTAGTAATGTTTATGTAGTTAGTTAGTTTAGTTTGTCCCCCGGAGGGAAATTCTTTTCCACAGCACGGTACATCACAGGGAGAATCAGCATTACACTTAACACACATCATCACACAATAATGACAGACAGTAGTAATGCGTAAAAGTACAAAACAAAACAGTGGCAGGCAAAACAATATGAAAACAAAACTCATGGTTCCCCCAATAATGACTTACCTTGTTTAGGGCTGCGGGTACCAAGCTTTTGCCAAAGCGAGCCCCTCTGCAGCTCTGAGACCTGTACCTGCACCCAGAGGGCAATACAGTGAAGAGGCGATTGGGCGGGTGCATGATTTCCTGTGCTATTTTATTTGCAATGCGTGTGATGGCCCTACAACTGAGCTCTGAGAGGTTGGGTGTGGGGAGACTGTTACCTTGGCAGCAGTGTTGGTTATGCATGCAAGTTTTGGTTATGCATGTGAGTTTGACCTGGTTTGTGACAGAAAGCATGTTAAAGAAACAGGTAGGGCAGGATGGGATGGATGCGCTCCAGTTTGTACACCGGAAGTAAACAGATGATGTTGTGGTCTGCAAGTCCGAGTGGTGGATGAGAATGGGCACAAAATGTGTCGGTAATGTTACCGTAGCACAAATCCAAGATGTTTTCTCTTCTGGTGGGAATGTCCACATACTGTTGGAATGGTGGCAGAACATTGTTCAGTCTGCAGTATACATAACATATATAATCTGCAGTATACGTAACATATAATCTTCATTATACACAACATATAATTTTCATTACACATAACATATAATCTTCATTGTACATAACATATAATCTTCATTATACATAACATAATCTTCATTGGACATAACATATAATCATCAGACATAACATATAATCTTCATTGTACATAACATATAATCATCAGACATAACATATAATCTTCATTATACATAACATATAATCTTCATTGGACATAACATATAATCATCAGACATAACATATAATCTTCATTATACATAACATATAATCTTGGATTGAGCAGCAACATTTTAGGTTAGATAACTGCTTCAGTGTTATGTACCCGCCATGTTTTCTGAGGAGCTTTCTAAGGAGATTTTAGGTAGGCTACTTTGGAAAATGGGTAAGTTAAGTGGCAAATGCTTTAACTGGTCCTGAATTAGTTAACTATATCATTTTAACTACAACATCATGGTTAAACATCAGTTTGATTAAATTAGCATTTTAAAGTGCAATGAAAAACCCCCCACAGGGTTGCATTGCTGCGTTGCATTGCCTCTGGTGCAATGAGGTCCATCTATTTATCCATTATCCAAGCCGCTTATCCCCAGCAGTCATTGGGCGGTAGATGGGGAGACACCCTGGACAGGCCGCCAGTCCATCACAGGGTCAACTTATCTAAGTATTGTTTTTGGAGAGTTTTGTCCCCCAATATAGACAGGAGAGGTACACGTATTAATTTTGTTCTCAGTCCTTCCATTTAGCCTGCTGTCTTGGACAGAAAAGCTGCCCTTACAAATAAGTTTATTCAAGTGTGCAATTCAAGTGTAAGTTGATGTATTTATTTTAATAGTTTTTAAAACAGATTGTACTAATTTTTTACACAGTTTTATGTAGCTTTTATCTGTTGGAGAGCCATGTACCCACGTGCAGAGAACGAAAAATAGGCCAGCCATGTAAAAATAGAGATCAGCAGAGCAATACCCGTGCAGTTGTGCGTGGCTTTCCTGGTCAGTGTAGCAGCTTCATTTCAGTCAACTACAGGACTGACTTGATGTTCTGTGCTATTTGGTGGAAAAAAAATACGTGCATGTATTGGTATCGGCAATCAGCCAAAATGAGTTTGAAAATATCAGCTTATTGGAAGTTATCCATCCATTACCAAACCGCTTATCCTGCGCTCAGGATCACGGGATGCTGGGGCCTATCCCAACAGTCACTGGGCAGCAGGCGGGGCATGATATTGGATTTTTGCTGATATCGGTTATCAGCAAAAATCCAATATCGTGCATCCCTAATATATTTAGACATAATTAAAAGTGCAGTGTGTATTATAGACAACAGTCGAGACATGAATTTATCAGTGTATTCATGTATTAACTCCGTTCAAATAGAAATTGTCTTTCCAATCAGTCTAGTTGTGCACTTTGTCTCTAAACAGCTCATTTGCTTATAACTGGTAAGTATGCTTAACAGAGCGGCTCCTGTAATCAAAACTTGAGTTAACTAAGCTTGAGAGAAAACTTGAAAATCCCTTTTTTTTAAGAGACATCTGGCCAAGAAGAGCAGCATCAGCGCACGCATTCAAATTGTAGACAACACACAACAGATACTACACAACAGATACTATGGACTACCTTTGCATATAACCAGTAGAAGCACTGGTGAGACTGTGTGATCTATCTGCAGGTGTGATTGAACGCTGGGAGCTGCTGCAAGCCCAGACCTACAGCAATGAGATGGACATCAAGAAGGACCTGGAGCAGTGGCAGAAGCTCAACTCTGACCTTTGTGATGTCACTTCCTGGTTGGGGAGGGTGCTGCCAGAGCTGGAGAGACTGCAGCAGCTTGTGCCATCCACAAGCATCCAGGATATGGAGATCAACATCAAGAAACTCAAGGTAATGCCACCAGCAGTTCTCCATTACAACAATAGATCAGCTACTAATTAAGAGTGGATGCAGCACATGCTGACAGTGATACAAACGTTCTATCCTCGACAGTTTTATGAAGACAATATTATTGTCATTGTAATCGACATTTTTTTTATATTGATGTACATCATATCTGTTTACAGTATATATGCAGAATACAACTGAGGTCCGTTACATTATACATTTTGGTATTGCGAAGTGTAAAATCAAACCTGAACTAGTTTTCAAATAATATACCCTCAGATATTTTAGACCTCATTTTGTAAGAAATTTTTGGTAATAGATTCTCATTATCATTAGACAACAAAATTGTGTGTGACAGTAACCGAATTTCATCACAATACAAAACCATTGAAAGTCAATAATAGATGATATTGAATCACCCAGCCCTGTGAAAATACCGTGAATCTGAAATATTGTGGCTTAACTGTAAACAGCTGAGACTTTTAAAGCATGCTATTGCACTGCTTTTGAGTTTGCTTGGTGCTACACAATACCGGGATTCATGCAGTTGATTACTCTTAAGCATTTTAGGTGTATTTGCTCTTTAATGTCAGTGTAAGTCCAGTGGCTGTGCAGCATCGGTATAGAAGCAGATGGTTCTGGTTGACCAGAATTTAATTTTGAAGCTCTCTGAGGTGTCTTAGGGCCTAATTTATGTAAATTTCAATCATAAAGAGGTGCCTGCTACATACAATCAATGACATACTCACTCACACCACCTTTGTTGTTTTCCTCCACCATTCGAGCCAGCTTTTCATGCAGAGGGAGGGCTACAGGAGAAACTGTGCATTGGTAAATTGGCTGAAAAGCCACAAGGGTGAGTCAGAGTTTACAAGAGCTGACAAGCTGGAGTAGTGTCATCCTGTTAAACAAGATCAGTGTATGTGCCCGGCCTGCAAATGACTGCTCCAAATTCTGGTCACATAGCTGTCGTTAACTTCCTCCGCCGTTGTCGTGGAGATGTCTTGTGGAGTTTTGTTTTTCATCCTCAGACCCTTAAAGTTGAGATAACAGCAAGCAATTTAATTTGAGTGAATACACACAATCATTTGTGTAATTATCACAGCAGTATAAGTATAGCAGTCGCTACTCAACACAAGTGTGGTTGTAAATCAGTGATTTTCAGTCTGTGGTGCCCAAGGCTTCCTGGTTTTAACACCAGCCATCTGATCAGGGCCTTATTTACACCCTGTACAATGCAAGGTGACTGCAGTTTGCTGTCTGGTAGGAAATGAAATCCAACAATGCTTTAAAAGGATCTCTCTCATCTCATTCTCTCATCATCATCTCCCTCCGCATCACTTAGGAGATGCAGAAGACTTTCAACAGCTACAAGTGTCTGATGATCTCCATCAACCTGAGCAGCCGTCACTTCCGGCGGGGAGACAGTGCTGAGCTGCAGGAGCTTCAGGAAGGCGTGCGATTGGCCAACCACAGCTGGACCCTGGCCTGTGCTGGGCTGGAGAGCTGGGAGAAACAGCTCCATAGAGCTCTGATGCAGTGCCAGGTAAAGATGATTCCTTTCACATGTTCTATTTGTAAATCTCAGTGGCCGGGGTTGAAGACACAGTGGTGGGTGATATAGTGGTAGTAGGGCATCTTCTCTATCATAAATGGGGAGTAGCACCTCATTTTTACCGCTTGCACTATTTTAAGCCACCACCCCCTTCTGATGGTTTGCTTAACTTCTAAGTGATTTAAAAAAAAAAAAAACACTGCTGTGCAAAAATACCACTTGCTGTGGCAAGGTGGTATACATGGTTCCAACTTTTGATTATCTATACTGAAAAAGTTCCTAATTTTTATTCAGTTTGTGTTAGTGCCATTATTGGAAACAGTTGTTCGTTGCCTGTGTGGTAATTGGCGTGCTACATTTGATCATTTGTACTGCATTTTCTATGGCAGATAATAGACCATATCTAAGGCAGGAGGGTGATTTGCTGAAGGAGGAATACCCTGTAGTTACATTACAAAGACATTAAGTGATCAGGGATGACACTCCCCTCTATTAATTAATTAAAGAGTCCCGCTACCATAAATGTTGGTTTTCTTTGCCTTTCTGACCAAACAAATTGACCTTCATTTGTGCTTGCTTATAGCCATCGGTGATTTGGGGTGTTTTAAATATACAACACTTCATTTACACCGTGATTTTCATTGTCCTTCACCAAGTTCATTTTTTACAAATGAGCTACAGATTTTGCGTGAATGAGAGGGAGGGCAGTGGAATGGTCAGGATGCAAGGAGTGGAGGTGACAAAGGCATTTGAGTTCAAATACTTGGGGTCAACTGTCCAAAGTAACAGGGAGTGCAGAAGAGAGGTGAAGAAGAGAGTGCAGGCAGGGTGGAGTGGGTGGAGAAGAGTGTCAGGAATGATTTGCGACAGAAGGGTACCAGCAAGAGTTAAAGGGAAGGTTTACAAGATGGTTGTGAGACCAGCTATGTTGTATGGTTTTGGAGACAGTGGCACTGACGAAAAGACAGGAGGCGGAGCTGGAGGTGGCAGAGTTGAAGATGCTAAGATTTTCACTGGGAGTAACGAAGAAGGACAGGATTAGGAACGAGTATATTAGAGGGACCGCTCAGTTTGGAGACAAAGCAAGAGAGGCAAGATTGAGATGGCTTGGACATGTGTGGAGGAGAGATGCTGGGTATATTGGGAGAAGGATACTGAATATGGAGCTGCCAGGGAAGAGGAAAAGAGGAAGGCCAAAGAGGAGGTTTATGGATGTGGTGAGGGAAGACATGCAGGTGGCTGGTGTGACAGAGGAAGATGCAGAAGACAGGAAGAAATGGAAACGGATGATCCGCTGTGGCGACCCCTAAAGGGAGCAGCCAAAAGTAGTAGTAGTAGTAGTAGTAGCTACAGATTTTGCATTGTGCAAAGCTGTTACAGCTGAGTTTTATGAATATAGGCCTGTATGTTTTAAAGTCAAGATCTATCTGGAAGACTTTACGCCCCTTCTTTATCTTTACCTTTGTTCAAGCCATCACTGGAAACTGCCTGATCTCAATTAAGCAACCACTTTTCCATGCTATATGATCTTCCAGTCAGCCAGTGGGGTTTGCTTTATCTAATTAAACCTTCTAATCATACAATATGCCTTCAGCCATTTCAGTGTGACACACTGCTTTGCCCCTCCATTACATCATCACCACCAGCTACATAACCCCATCTGTTTCCCTGAGGAGGCCTATCCATGGCCTACATTTTTAGGATTTATTGCCTCATAAATGTATAATCTGGGAAAGGGTCAAAACCAGAGCTTAATCTCTCCAACATTTTGAATGTTTAAAAATTTGCTAATTTTGGGGTGTCTGGGTAGTGTAGTGGCCTATTCTGTTGTCTACCAACACGGGGATCGCCAGTTCGAATCCTCGTGTTACCTCCAGCTTGGTCAGGCATCCCGACAGACACAATTGGCCATGTCTGTGGGTGGGAAGCCGGATGCAGGTACGTATGTGTCCTGGTTGCTGCACTAGCGCCTCTGGTTGGTCGGGGCGCCTGTTCGGGGGGAGGGGGAACTGGGGGGAATAGCGTGATCCTCCCACGCACTACATCCCCCTGGCTAAACTCCTCACTATCAGGTGAAAAGAAGTGGCTGGCGACTCCAGATGTATCAGAGGAGGCATGTGGTAGTCTGCAGCCCTCCCCGGATCAGTGGAGGGAGTGCAGCAGCAACCAGGACGGCTTGAAAGAGTGGAGTAATTGGCCAGATACAGTTAGGGAGAAAAAGGGGGGGGGGTCCCCCCAAAAATGCAAATTTTGTCAGCTGCATTGCAAAGCAAAATGCAAATAACACTACATTATACAGCTTCACATAGCATTGTTGTTCTCATTTTCTTTACAACCCTACATACAACTGTATGTGGGGTTGTTATGCTCATTTTCTAATACAACACAGCCTATTGGCAAACCAGAAAGTAGGTTTTCACTTTCCCAGACTGTGTCATCACCGGCGGACACAATTTCGGCGGCATTTCAGAGATGCACAGAAGAATGCTCAGTATTAAGGCTGCTAAAGGAGTGTTATCCCTACAACATATGGAGATAATGTTGAAAATGTAAGACTGTCAACACTTCTATGACCCTTTTTGTCCTCTGACCTTTCTCCGCTTCCTGCTGCAGGAGTTCCATGGGACTCTGCACTCCATGCTGTTGTGGTTGTCACAGGCTGAGAACAAACTCTTTGCTATCAACGTCCACGACCTGTCGGCCTCACAGACCACCCTGCTGGGGCTCAGAGACACCCTCATGGTGAGGAAACTGGGTTTGTTTGATTTCCTGACAGAGAAGATCGCTTTGCAGATAACCTGACACGAATAATTGGTATTTCTGAATGTATTTAGCTAACAGGGACGATAGCCTTATACTCAGTTCTGTGATTTAAAGATGACTAGGACTACATGATGATAATTTGGCCCTGTGTTAAGGTACAACGGCTGTTAAATTCACTTTCACTCCCTTGATTCAAACATCTAAGACAGGTGTCATATGTGGACAGTCATTCTAACCAGTGTTGGTTTCACAAACACGGGTTGGTAAATGTGGAATGTTTATTAATGGAATCTTCCATTCTGGGACAATTTTGCTGGATCTAAATCATGAATAAGGCCTTTTATAAAGTAATGAGTTCAGAGGCGTCATCAAGTATATATGAAGTAGTATAGAACACCAAAGCCATGGAGCAATGATGGTTTATAGTAGTAGTATTCATGGGCCTAGGAAAGCCATGTTTAATATTGCATGAGCAGAAAAAGCATTTATAACATTTCTCATTGGAATTAGTTCGGAGTCACACCTGGTATTAATCATTTAAAGGAAGAAAAAAAAGAGTTGGAGTGCATACGTCAGCAGTGAAGACTTGTCTACAGTGTCGACCACTTTGCGGTTGTGTCAAAAGGCTAGATGTTGTATTGCCACTATGTGAGCTCAGTGGAAAACTATCTGATTCTCTTTCTGGCATTGCTGGTCAAATGACTTGTGAGAAGACCTGAAAATGTTTGCATTTTTTAGGTTACTCTTCTCATCTTATTCTTCTCAGCAGGCTTTTACCTCAGTCTTTCTTTAAGAGGTTAGCAGGCACATTTTAACATCGTTATGCCAGGTTTGATCACATATATCAGCAAGGGACACACCAGATTTACTTAAATGAAAAAAATACCCGCAATGCTTTGGGTCATTGCATGGTGGTAACTTAAACCGAACACAGAAACTGACATTAGTGCGTCTGTACCCAAGAAGACAACAGTCAACTGCCTCAATGACTATCGCCCAGTTGCCGTGACCCCAATTATTATGAAGTGCTTTGAGAGGATTATACTCTCTCACATCAAGGACATCATCCCCACAGATCTGGACAGCCACCAATTTGCCTATCGGGGGAACAGATCTACGGAGGACGCAGTCTCAAATACACTTCATACAGCCCTGTACCACCTGGAGCATCCAGACGCATATGTCAGGATGCCTTTTATTAACTTCAGCTCGCTTTCCACATAATAATCCCCCATAAACTGGTACATAAACTCAGCAACCTAGGATTAACCACCTCACTCTGTTCATGCATTATGGACTTCCTTACTCACAGACCACAAAATGTCAGGACAGGTAACCATACATCTTCAACCTTCATCCCGAACACAGGTGTGCTGCAGGGCTGTGTGCTCAGTCCAGCCCTCTTCACCCTTTTCACCCACGATTGTACCCCCATTTACTCCTCCAACACTATAGTGAAGTTTGCTGGTGACACCACTATAGTGGGACTCATAACCAACAACCAGGAGACACAATACAGAGAGGAGGTCCAACATCTGGCTGGGTGGTGTTCAGACAATAACCTGCTCCTGAACACCAGTAAAACAAAGGAGATCGTTGTGGACTTTAGGAGATCCAGGAAGACCACCCCACCCCCACTGCACATAAACGGTGAAGAGGTGCATATTGTGGATAACATCAAATTTCCTAGGAATCCACATAACCAAAGAACTCACATGGTCACTCAACACCTCCCACCTGGTGAAGAAAGCACAACAGAGGCTTTTCTTCCTCAGGAAACTTAAACAAGCCGGTCTCCTCTCTCAGCTGCTGGTCAACTTTTACAGAAGCACAATAGAAAGCATCGTCTGTCAATGTGTCACAGTGTGGTATGCCAGCTGCACATCAGAGAACAGGAAGGACTTGGCCCGGGTGGTAAAGACAGCACAGAGGATTGTGGGAGCTGTGCTCCTGAACCTGGATGCTGTGTATGCTGGCCACCTACAGAGGAAAGCCAGCAACATCAGCAAAGGCACAACACACCCAGGTCACAGTCTGTTCGTTCCCTTGCCATCGGGGAAAAGTTACCGCTCCATCAAAACTCGGACTAACAGGCTGCGGAACAGCTTCTCCTCCAGAGCTGTAGCCTCCATCGCCCCCCCCCCCCTCCCACACACACACACATACATCTGCCTATAGCTGCTGAGGACTAACTGGACTAACTAAAGCCACTGTAATATGGACAATTATGTGCAGTAACTGCATGCACTATTTTGAACTTTAAAAGCCACTGTTATCTTTTATTGTCTTATCATCATTTTTACTACCTCACTTATTTATACTAAGTGTTGTTTGTTCTTGTTTTTATCTTGTTTTTTTTAATCATTTACCTTGTCTAGTGTTGCTGGTCTGAGAGTCACCAAACGAAATTTCGTTGTGTGTACACAATGACAATAAAGGATCTTATCCATCTCTTATCTTATCTTTAAATATGCTCCATTGTTGCATTTCAGTACACGCTGACTAGTAGCACATTTAAAACATAGTGGCTCTGCTCACTGTCGCCCTCTGCTGCAGGGTCTGGATCAGGAACTGCGCGGCCGCCAGCGACAGGTGTCCTCACTACAAGAGATATCCTCCCAGCTGCTCCTGGAGGCCACCGGGGAGGACAGCGTGGAAGCAAAGGAGAAGGTTCACGTCATCAGCAACAAGCTCTTGCTCCTGCTTAGACAGGTGGCCAGTGACCTGAACACGCTACAAGGAAGACTGGTAAGTCACCTGGCAAAGGATTTTTTTTTTATCCCCCCCTCCGCCTTCCATTTTTCTCCCCATTTGTATCTGGCCAATTACCCCACTCTTCTGAGTAGTCCCAGTCACTGCTCCACCCCCTCTGCTGATTTGGGGAGGGCTGCAGACTACCACATGCCTCCTCCAATACATGTGGAGTTGCCAGCTGCTTCTTTTCACTTGACAGTGAGGAGTTTCACCAGGAGGATGTAGCATGTGGGAGGATCACTTTATTCCCCCCAGTTCCCTCTCCCCCCCGAACAGGCGCCCCAACCGACCAGAGGAGGTGCTAGTGCAGTGACCAGGACACATACCTGCGTCTGGCTTCCCACCCGCAGACACGGCCAATTGTGTCTGTGGGGATGCCCGACCAAGCCGGAGGTAACACGGGGATTCGACCGGCCATCCCCTTTTTGGTAGGCAACGGAATGGACTGCAACGCCACCCAGATGCCTAAGGAATTTTTTTTTGTTTTGTTTTCTTACCTTGATATATTCAAGCAAGTGTTTTGCTGAAAATGCAGGTTGTCCTTCAACTCTGCCCTGCATATACACAAATTCACAACTGAGACCTTGCCCTAGATAAAACCATAAATCTCTAGTGTGAGCAAATGAGACCTGCTATAGCAGTTGAGGTGGGGTCCTTTCTTTGCTCTGTGACACATTGACTGGAAGAGGACAATGTTACATGGTTTCCATCCATGACAGTCTGGGGAACCTACAGCCCTCTTGTTGGAAGAGGTCAGTTCTCTGCCCTTAGGTTTCAATTCCTGCACACTTTTGACCCTTCCATTGAAAACTGTCCATGTTTGTGTGTCACAGAAGAGTAGGCAAAGAAGCCAAATCCTAAATATGGTGAGGAGGATATACAAATAATGACAATGCCTTTGTCATATGGCTCTTCATATAGTATTTTTTAAGACTCTTAACAAGAATATAAACAAAAGAAAATTCTATCATCATACAAAGTGAATAAATCTAAGCAATAACAAACAGTGAAAACCATAAAAGGCACAAAGTATTTGGAAATATATATATATATATATATATATATATATATATATATATATATATATATATATATATATATATATATATATATATATATATATACACACACACACACACACACACACACACACACACACACACAAAGAAGTTGAAACGAGTTGGGGAAAGGCTAACTGGATGAATGCGGCTCTAAAGTTCAGACTTTAAGGAGACTGCACTACAGGGTAAGGCTGATTTGGGAAACCATCTTTAGCTTGTACGTGTAAACATATCCATTGTCTTATGTGTACACTTGTGTTTTTTTTTTGTCTAAGCTTTACCTGTTTCATCACCAGTTTGATTCTCTAGCTTGCTTTCACGTTTTTATTTTTCCTTTTTTCATTCATGTGAAAACATATTTTGCAACATATTTGCATCATCTCCTTGTTTGTATGATCTCCTTTGTGTTGATGACACTTGCTATGCCACGTGAAGCATTTCTTTGCAAGCTGGGTTTGTTTTTGTTTTTTTAAAGTGGACTTTTCTTTACTAGCTAGTCATCCAGAGGTGGTGCTCAGATGGTGGGTTGGTTGGACCAGGCTTATGTGAAGATCTGATTGGTTGTATGTCTCTGTCGTAGGAAACATGCCCAGTCAGCTCAGAGATGGACAGTATAGGCCTGGGAACACTGAGCTCCCCACTGTCGCTGCAGAAGGTAACTCATGACTGTATCTCTATTGGACATGTCAAGTCCAGTTTTATGTGTACACAGTATTCGAAAAATGTTGCCCGCTGGTTAAGCCAGGCATCATGAATGCCTGGCTGGAAAAGAATACCATAATGTTGTGCTGTTGCTGTGTATATAACCTCACTCATTATGGAGGGCCAGATGATGCGCAGATGGCCATATGTCAAAGGTTTGATTTACACTGAAGAGTTTAGTTCAAGTTTTCAGAAAGACGTGTACTGACAAGGTTTCATCCAAGCGTTAAATTACATTCCACTAGCTAGTCTTAAATTTAAAATGACTATCAATGCTTTTAATTTGGAAGACTTTTTAGAATATTTGGTCTAATGTTTTCTACAGCCTGAAAGCTATTAAGAAGATGCATTGAGAAATAAATCCGGTCTCTGCGGCCACCTTATCTGCTGTAAATGGAGACAGAGCATTTTCCCTGTATGCGCTCCTTATCAGCCAATCAGTGGAGTTCTTTGCAAGCCGGCGTTTTCATTGGTCCCTAATTGCTGTCAATCAGTTAGCGCATTCATAGATGTTTTGCAGGATGTTTTCAAAATATAGCTAGCTCTTGCTAATTTCCACCTTGGATTGCTTACCCCCACTTTAAAATGAAGTTTGAAAAGTCATTTTGATTTTTACCTAGCCAAAAAAGAACAAAAACTAATTATCAATCAACAATGATTACAACTAGTCAATAATAATTCAAATTATGTATATATATATTTTTAATTTCTTCGTTATTTTCGCTGAATTCCATATATATCGAGTATGGTATAACTAATTTGGCAACTCTAAATTCAAGTAACATTAATATATTGAATCAATCATATTCATTGGCAAGTACAAGAACATATAAGGAATTGTCTTGGTATGTTGGTGCAAGAGGGAAAAATTAACTTAAAGATAACAATTAAAAATAACAATATATATAATAGAAAATAAAAGTAAGGTGCAATCAACACTGGTTCAGAGTTGAACATGAGACCACGTGGCAGACCCTGAAGTCCAGCACTGGGTGGCAGGAGCAGTTTTTACAGAAAGTTAAATGAGGATTTTAAGTTCTTTACAGTGTAAGAGTTATTTACGGGTCGTGCAGGTTTTATGCAAGGTGTCCATATTCAGAGAACACAGTAGGGAAGACAGAAGATAGCAGGGTGGGAGGGCTGCAGTGTCAGGATCTGTGGGTGTCTGAGGGCTTGTTAGAAAGGCCTACTGCTGGAGGGAAGAGGCTGTTATTGTGACACGAGGTTCTGGTTTGTATAGACTTAGCCTCTTGCTAGAGCACATTGTTTTGAAGAGACCATGGCCTGGGTGGAAAGGGTCGGCCATGAGCTTTCCTGCTTGCCTCTGTCCTGGAGGCATGCAGGTCATCGGAGGCACGGCAGGTTGCAGCCCATCACCTTCTCAGTACAGCGAATGATAACGCTGCAGTCTGCCCTTGTCCTTGGCAGTAGCATACCAGATAGTGATGGAGGAAGTGAGGGTGGACTCAATGATGGCAGTGTAAAAGTGCACCATCGTTGGCTTTAGCAGGTTGAAGTTCTTCAGCTGCCGCAGGAAGTACATCCTCTGCTGTGTTTTCTTGGTGAGGGAGCTGATATTCAGCTCCCACTTGAGGTCCTGGGTGATGATGGTGCCCAGGAAGTGCAAGGATTCCACAGTGTTGACTGGGGAGCCACATAAGATGATGGGGGCAGGTGGGGCTTTTTACTTTCTGAAGTCCGCACAACTATCTCAACTGTCTTTGGAGCATTGAGCTCCAAGTTGTTTTGGCTATACCAGGACACCAGATGATCAATTTCACACCTGTAGGCAGACTCATCCCCACCAGAGATGAGCCCAACAAGGGTGGTGTCATTAGCAAACTTCAGGAGCTTGACTGACTGGTGACTGGAGGCGCAGCTGTTTGTATACAGGGAGCAGAGTAGAGGGGAAAGGACACAACCTCGAGGCGAACCGGTCCTGATGGTCCGGGAGACAGAGACATCAGGGAGTGGGTCAGTGATAGTTTTTAGATGAGAGAGAACAAGGCTTCATTACTACAGAGGTCAGGGCAACGGTTCTGTCTGTAGTAGTCACTGAGTCATGTGGTCCTTGGTTTTTTTGGGGATGGGGATGATGATGGAGGTCTTGAAGCAGGCTGGTATTGTATATTTTATATCCACTAAAAATAGCATGAATGTTAAAATTGGTTGTGTGTTCAAGATAGAATGTAACCTAAGGCTTTGTTGTTTTTTTTTGTATTGTTTTGTTTCTGTGGTATTTTCAACAGGAAGGGGCTGGTCCTGATGTAGCTGGAGTCAGGTTCCCAACCAATAGAAGGTACATTCTGAATTTGTCACAACACCAATGTGTCCTCATTCACTTGAACCTAAATGTCTTCATATCTGCAATTCTCCCGATACCTTATCTTAATATCTTAATACCTTATCTTAAGTACTGTGAAACATCCAGTGGTATAAGCAGTGATTTGGTTAATTGGTTCTTCACAATCTGAAAATATGAATTATTCAGTAATGCTTGCAAGTTGACTTGTTGGTGAACATACAGATATAATACACACTCAACAAAACAGGTTTTAAAGCTTATGATTAACACAACCAACCCTCTATCTGCATCCAGGCAGGAGAAGAGGGATTCCTCCCCAGCCCGGCCCTTCCTCTACCGGGTTTTGCGTGCTGCCTTCCCCCTTCACCTCCTCTTCCTCATCCTGCTGGTGCTAGCTTGCCTGGTCCCCTTGTCGGAAGAGGACTACAGCTGTATGCTGTCCAATAACTTTGCCCGCTCCTTCTACCCCATGCTACGTTACACAAATGGCCCTCCACCCACATGATGTGGTGACAGCAAGTCACAACATTGAGGTTTGCTTCGCGAGCAGGCGACTGACAAGGGGTCAGTTTGCCTCGCCCCAAAAACTCAAGCTTAAGTAAGGTCAGTGGGGATTTCAACAGGGACTCCAGTCCTTAACAAGTTGAGTTCACTGTGATTTTTGCAGTGCCTCGCTCCTAAAAAGCAACACTCTTCATCACAGAAGGACCCCTCCTGACTTACAGACTGCCAGAGACCCACCTTCTGTGTCTCATGTCTTTTGCTTTTTGAAGAAGCAGGAAGTCTAAATTTTAATGCTGTATTTAAAAACGTATTTATTTGTTTGTAGAGCTCATGTCGGTGTGGGACTCATCAGTGAAACAAAAAGAAGCCATATTGGATTGTTAAAATAATGTGGTTTTTATATGTAGATGAGATTTGCCAGTAAATGTTACCATCATACATTTTGGACAAACTACTGAACCTCAAGATTTATTTTGATATTTCTATTTTCCATTTGTATTAAAACACAATAACCTGTGGATTACAGTTTAAAGACAGTACCAACCAAAGTATCTTGAAGTGAGGAGCCATTTTTCTAATACAACTGCCGTTTTCACTCTTTTTCATAGGACATCACATAGGACATTTTATATGTATGTGTCTATTAAATGAGTGTGGTGTTTTTTTGTTTTGTTTTTTTGGTTGTTTGAATTAGAGATATCTACACTATAAGATGTGATTCTTTTTTTAAAATAAAAAATGGTAGCTTATCTGCAGACATGCCTTTCTATAGCCAGCAGTTTTGAAGATAGAAATACATCAAATTTTATTCAGCTTATCTTTAATGAGGCAAGAAAGGTACTTTGGCTTTCACTCTTATCAATGTGTTTTGTATGTAAATGGCAAACTACTGAAAAAGAATAGGTAAATTATTGATATTTGCGTGAATGTATGCATGTCTCTGAACCCACTATTACACATTGAATATTATGTTTTATCCTTGCTGATGTACCAGATGTGTTGGGGTATGGCCCACACAGGCCAATACAATGAGTGCCACAAAATCTGGACAGTCACAGAAAAATATCCCTGTCGGTCTACCTGCCAGCTCCACTTCACAGTGACTTGGTGGGTAGACTGTATCCCAGCATATTTTGGGCAGAACACTCCTGAAAAGCAGTTAAGCATATTTTTCTGTGATTGTTAAGTTGCTTGACACTTCAGCAATTTCTCTGATGTGGTGGATACAAACCATCCGACACACTGTCAAAGTGGAGGAATTATTTGCATATACTACTGGACTCTGTTTTGACCCACGGATCTATAAAGTCAGGCCTGTGTGTTAGCCAAATGTACCTACAGAGGGTTATCGCAAAGCTGCTCGTTACCCCCACTCATCTTTCACAAATTCAATGGACTGAATCAAATCAAATGCTGTTATCATCAGACCTGGCACTGAATATGAATGTAAGCGATATCTTGAGCAATGAATGTAGCTGTGTAGATGCACAATCAAAGATCATTAATGTCAATGATAATGTTTATTTTAATAATCATTCTTGTTGAGAGGATTCTGTATATATTCTTACCTTGTCTTCCTAGATGTACTTTGACTGTCATGTGGAACCTTTGAGGCAAAGCTATGGGTGGTGTCAAGTGACGTATAAAACAGTCCCTAAATATGTGTACAAAATTTTAGCGCCACATGCTCTTTCCACAAGTGACATGGTGAATCTAGGACAAAACTATGATCATATTTAAACTATTTACTCCACTTCAGTCATGATGAGGAGATGCTGATGAAGGGCAAGAGACCCTTCTGTGTTCAGTTCTGTTCATTTGTCATTGTGTAATGCTGTAAAGTGTAATAACCCTTGTATAAGTCTAAAATTACAAAACCCAGAAAATGGAGAACAGATGAACATCCTGAGAGGTAACTTGCTGAGATGGATAGTGACACTGCTGATAAGCGCTAACTGGTATTCCAAAGGTTCATCATGATAAACCAGCTCGCACAAGTAAACAGTCATATTATGCTGTGGAGCCAGCCATCAAGTATGGATTCAAACAGCTGTAAAAACTGAAACCTCTCCCTCCCCTTTTAGACCAGTGAAGAAAAGTTCTGACGATTATTCTCCCCAAGGACGAGAGTGTGGAAAATCTTAGGATTCTCAGCAGAATTTAAAAAATGCAATTTTGAAAAGCAATAGAGTCATGGACTGTGTAGCTCAAGATGTTGCTCCTAACATTTTGTAGACTCAGCATACAGATCACCAATTGTATTTGGCTGGCGAATGACCTCAACCACTTAATGTTGTTGTACCCAGAAGGCCAGTAGAACACAAACAAAACAACAAGGGTGTGTAAAGTTTGATTTATTTTCTAAATGCTTATTTATGGGATGTATAGGTTTGTCATTTTCGACTGACAATAAACATTGGTTGCCATGGTTTCGCAGTGGTGCTTGTAGTCTACAGCTGGACAGACCTTCTCACAGTGAGACGCAACCTCAGGGAAGGCTTTGATAGACTAAAGAGCTAAAATGACTGCATGACTTTGTGTGTGTTTAGATAGTGTGTAGTTTAGCTAGGTGTGTGCAGCACAACAAGACAACTAAAGGAGATTTTCTGCTGTGTGTGTTAATATGAGAGAGCAGGATCATGCACGCACGAGCCAGAAAGACTAAGCAAGAGGCAATGTGTGAGCAAGCACTTAGCTGTCATCAGGCAGGAGCTGAATAATCTGGCACCAAGGCTTCATTTACACTAGCAAGCCAGGGGACAAACTCCAATCCACTAGCAAAAAGTTATTTTCTAGTTCATTCTGTACACAGCCAGGATAAGTTTACCCAAAGGCATCTTCAGATCAAGTTCATGTCTTTTCTTTTTTTTTTTTATTCTGTTTTTCATGATGCAAAAACTAAAATCCCTTATCCAATTAATGAAGTATAAACTTCCTTTTAATACAATTCCGGCCTAACTCCGAACACACTGGATTCCATTTATTTACACTGTTCAAAGCAGATCCTTGACACATGTTATAGTTTTTTTAGTGCCTATGTAAATCAAGCCTTATTTGTTTGTTTTTTTTTCCCACATGGACAGGAGCAGAGCCTGTGTTAACAGTCATCTTAATGAAAGGCCACTTATAGTCGCGACTAACACAACTCTTTCTGCAACAGTAGAAATAGAGAGAGGGAAAAAGCCCTGTACAAACAGCTACCAGTTACAACACTCAATACTCACACACTTTTGTACACCTTAAAAGTAGTACAATACAAGTTACAAGGGAGAAAAAAGTGTAGCACATTATGGTAGAAATACATGGCACTTTTCATAGCTTTATGTCACTATAATGTTTATGGATATGGATGTTAACTGTGTAGACCACACGCACCTTTAAGTAAGTCACTGTCAATGGTATGGCTTGTTCTCAAAGTTACACACAGGTGAAAAAATTCAAATACTGCATATCAAAAAAGCTCAATTGGACTGGCAGAGGCTCAGAGAGGTACTCGTGACCACCATGTGCACATTCACAGGAAATATTACAAACACAAAATATACATTCAATCAAAAAACAAAACCAAAAAACCAAAATACTTCACTGTTAGAAATGTGTGGGGTTTTTTTTTCCCACGGACCAAAAACATCTTGCAAAGAGAACAGAATATTTACCTTACTCATTCAGTATTTAGCATTCTTCTTCTGTGGTGATCCTTTGCTGGATTTAACCCGACTCACCTCCTTACCCCCACCTTCTCCCACAGAACAGTTATGGCTCAGTCCAAATCCCAATTCCAGCTTCTCTCTTGTCGGGCCAGTCGCTCCAGTAAACTGAACCAGCTTCAGATGGCTCCCATGTCAATGCGCTCTGTGATGATGTAGTCTGTCTCTTCTACCAAGGACCCCACATCACCCGTCTCCACTGGCCACTGTTCTGACTGGATGTATCTGTAAAGTGATTGATTGATTGATTGATTGATTGATTGATTGATTGATTGGATGGATGGACGCAAAACATACTTCTTATCACTTTAGTCATAATTTAAAGGGAAACAATCATTACTTTCAACATTATCGCTAAATATATGGTGTGGGGATAACACACCATTCGGAGCCATAATACAAAGCAGTCTTTATATTTATTTATTTAATTGTTTGTCTGTTTATTTCTTTCTAGTTTTTCCCCTTATTACACCCGATTAACCCGATGACATACGGCCGGAACACTTGTCGAATAACTCCCACGGTTCACGTTTCCACAGGAAGGAGATGGCCGTAACACCAGCTTCCTTCAAACTCTTGTCGGCCGCTCTCGTTATTTTACACACTGGATTGCATCACTTTCAGACCGCGAAGGAGACGTGGGAAGAATGCTTTCGGTTGCTTGACTGTGGGAGCCCGGATGGGCCAGAGGGGTCGCTGGAGAATGACAGGTCCCCGAACACTACACCAATTTACACCCACTATCCTTCGGGTAAGAGTGGCCTAATGAATGCCTCGCCCCGTGGACGCTCTGGCCGTGACCGGTTACGGCGAGTCTGGGATACGAACCTCCCAGCCACATGTCGAGCGGACTGCAAGAACGGCGGTTTAATCCGCTCGGCCATCAGAGCGGCCCAACAAAGCAGTCTCCCAGAGAAGTATGAATGGGAAAATCAACTTCTTGCTTTGCCGATAGGCTGCGCTGTGTGATATAATGCAAATATGAACGGTACATACAGCTGTATAAGAAAATGCGAATAACAACGCACCATTATACAGTTATGTGACCGGTTATTTTCTTGCCCGGTGCGGGATTCGATACGGGGTGTACTGCACAATAAGGTGACGTCACTAACCGCTCAGCTAAAGGATCAGATCCGTTAACTAGGGGCTAACGTGTTAGTAGTTTACAGTCGTCACCCTCCCCGGAAACGCGCCCTCGCGCTGTGTTTTCCCGCGCTCCGAAGAGACTTCTGAGGCTCTGCACACTTCCGGATCCCACCGCTGCCACCAATGTAACCGGTTGTTTTCTTGCCCGGTGCGGGATTCGGTACGGGGTGTACTGCACCACAAGGCGACTAACCGCTCGGCTAAAGGGTCAGACCCGTTAGCTAGGGGCTAACGTGTCTTATTAATGGTTTACAGTTATACTACTATTGGTTTTTTAAGCCAGTTTACTGCAAGAAGGTTAACATGACAGGTCAGATGTCTGAAGGTTTTATTAAAAAAAAAAAAACTATCAGCCACGTCTTTGTGGATGGCAAGGCAAAACGGCTGCCACAGACAAACGGCTGAGAAGCGGGGCAGAATTGATCTGTCTGTCCATCTGTCGGTCACACTGTAGTGTGGTGTGTCCACCACAAGGTGGAGGTCTGACAAAAACATCGCAAATATAGAACGTAAAGCAACAAAACAAATGAAGTCGTGCTATGGGGCGCCGAGTGTAAGACCCCTTTTCATACACACAATGCCTTTTGTGCTACGAAACACATAAAGTCATTACGAAACCATGTAACGCCGTAACACCTTTTGTCCACCAAAAACACAAACACGTTAGATTTGCGTCCACAAAACACCGAAGAACACACACACTTTCGTGCACAGAAAACGGATAATTCCTGTCGTTCACTGAACTGCCCGTTGTGCTGAATGCACTCTGGCACTATATGGACAAAAGCAACTCATTTTGTAGACAAAAGTAATTCTGTCCACGTAACAGATATCCTAGGCCAGCCTTTACACTGTTGTGGCACGAGATGCAGCGTGCGCTCTACGGTCATCATTCCGTGCCATCGAATGTTCATTTTGTCCACTTAACTGTTTTACTATATTACTGGAAGTAAGATGTGCACAAAAGGGATTTAGCACAACATATTGCAGGACTCCATAGTTACAGAAGGCCTTCTGTGCACAAAAGCAAAGGCTGCTTGAACTTTCGTAGAAATCAGTGTTTTGCAAAGGACAAAATCAATTATGTTCATTTACAGAATGAATTATGTGTCATGAAATCGCACAGGAATAATTCTGTACACTAAAGCAAATAAATGCTGGCCAAACTAAAAGGCTTCCTGCGGGTGGGAAGTCAGATGTGGGTGTGTGTCCTGGTTGCTGCACTAGCGCCTTCTCTGGTCAGTCGGGGCGCCTGTTAATGGAGGGGAACTGGGGGGAATAGCGTGATCCTCCCAGGCGCTACGTCCCCCTGGCGAAACTCCTCACTGGCAGGTGAAAAGAAGCAGCTGGTGACACCACATGTATCGGAGGAGACATGCGATAGTCTGCAGCCCTCCCTGGATCAGCAGAGGGGGTTGAGCAACCACTGGGATGGCTCGGAAGAGTGGGGTAATTGGCCGGATACAACTGGGTAGAAAAAGGGGGGGAAAGGCATTCTGTCTATGAAAAAGGGCCTGTTACACTTGGCGCCCCATGTCAGCCATCGTGGCGCTTACATTACATGGGCGAAAGGTTTATAATCTAAACGTGGGAGCTAATTAATGCATCACGGGTGAGGGGCGACATGCTGCTATTGGATTTTTTTAATCACTGTCTATACCATATCTGTTAAATCCAATTATTAGTTGCCTGGATGATGGTACTGTATCCCTGAAGGGACGTCAGTTTATCCTTAGGTGTCACAGTAAACGCTGATGTATTAACAAAATGAAGCCTTTGGAGATGGGATTCCCCTGTGGAGTCCCTTTGTCTCGTCCATCTGTTAATCTTCACACGTGATTTGTTGTTTGTATGTATGTAGCAATGTGCTAACAGCACGGTACTTAGTGGTTACCACTGTTGCCTCAGCAAATGTGGTAAGAAGGTCTTGGGTTTGATCCCTTTCCTTCTGGTACTTTGGTTTCCTCCAACAGTCCAACAAAACGCTTGGTATGTTACTTAGAAACAGTAAACTGCTCATAGGTGTGGATGGCATGTTAGTGATTATGTGCATGGGTCCTGTCACGGACTGGTGTCCGCCTACCTCACATCCAATGCTTGCTAAACCCTAAATGTACAATGGATGACCCTTAATTGGATAAAGTGGGAATAGAGAGTGAATGAATAAAAAAGTGAATGAATGAATGAATGAATGAATGAATGAATGGGGGATTAAATGAACTGAAACCTAAATCAGGACTTACCTATTGCTCTCCACAGCAGTGTGAGCCTCCTCTGAGATCTCAGGCAGGTGAGGAGGGCGCGGTTGTAAACTCTGCTCCTGGAAGTGAGTCTCCAGGAGGGAGGTCTCTTTAGTGGTCGGCTGGGAGGTGGCCTGGTCTGGACCTGCGCTGGCCTGGGGCTTCTGCTCATGGCCGTAGTCAGAGACGATCGGGGACGACATGTGACTGGTGCTGCTTTTGATGGATGTGTTGGCATCCAGCATCTCCAAGAGGAGGTCATAAACTAACACCACGTTCTTCCGCTTCATGGTGGAGAGGTGGTCCATGCCTTTGTTGCTAGGGGTGGAGCAGAAATAAACAGACCTCAGACAGACCTATTTCTTTTTAAAACTGAGGCAGATCTTATAACAATAGAAATATAGTTCACGGACAAAATAATCTGGCAGACATGGAAAAGGAGACTTGCAGATTAAAGACCCCCCCACACTGTGTGATATCGGCCATTACAAGGCCGTCTCGGGCAAAATTTCCCCGACGTGGGCAAATCATTCGTCATGAATGGTGATAGGTTATCTTAGGTCATCCAGTGTGACAAGGTTAAAGACAGACAGTGTCGTCGTAGGCCCCAACCAAGTTCTAGCAGTGTCAGAAACTTTCACCTGTCATCGTGATTTTACCTGTAGCATGACAGGGGATACGATGATACGATCTATGATTATAATAGCACCTTGTTGAGTGACCAATAGGAGCATGGTAAAAATGACGACTATGGGGATTTCTGGATCGAATCCCTGTGTTGCCTCCGGCTTGGTCGGGCGTCCCTACAGACACAATTGGCCGTGTCTGCGGGTGGGAAGCCGGATGTGGGTATGTGTCCTGGTCGCTGCACTAGCGCCTCCTCTGGCCAGTTGGGGTGCCTGTTGGGGGGGGGGGGACTGGAGGGAATAGCATGATCCTCCCATGTGCTACATCCCCCTGGTGAAACTCCTCACTGTCAGGTGAAAAGAAGCGGCTGGCGACTCCACATGTATGGGAGGAGGCATGTGGTAGTCTGCAGCCCTCCCCGGATCGGCAGAGGGGGTGGAGCAGCGATCGGGACAGCTCGGAAAATAAATTGGCCAAGTACAATTAGGGAGAAATGGGGGGGGGAGAATTATGTGCCCCCAATGACATGAACAGGCACAAATATTTAATTCGGTATTATATCATATCAGCAGCTACGTCCAGCAACGCCAGTTTGTCAGTTATATCTTGTGTGAGTGTGTGTGTATGTATGTGGTGTAATATCGGGGCGATACAAGATTAAAAGTCACAGAAGGAGGTCTGTCTGCACACAGATGCTTTTTCCGTTACACAAGCTGCACTGTGCTACTGCGCTACATGTCTGTCTGCTGCGTCTCCGGTCTTACCTGACGTGGCGGATGTGGGAGAGCAGCATGGTGAGGTGGCCGAGGCGTAGCGTCTGCTGCTGCGAGGAGAGGCCCAACTTGGAGATGGCCCACACCAGGGCATCAATCACCGAGTCCAGCAGACGCAGGAGCTTATTCCTGCTCTCCGCCTCCTCCTCCGTCTCTGAGGAGTTGATGCACATGTCTGCAAGAGAGCACACAAAGCATTGGTACGTCACAGCCCAGATTTAGCTAGGGGAGTTTTAACGGGCTGAGTGTGGGCCGCGGTTTCCCCTCCAAAGAACATGTAATGCTAATGGATGGATACTGATGAAAGTGGATGCTGCCAGGGTTGAACTTGTGGCTCCTCTATGACGCAATGGTTCTCAACCATGCACCACCAAGGATCATAGGTATGTTCTTTCGCCAACCGAACACCAAACTAGTTCATTTTACTAATTTGCAGGTTTTTTTTGTTCTATCCCCCCCCCCCCCCAGTTGTATCCGGCCAATTACCCCACTCTTCCGAGACGTCCCGGTCGCTGTTCCTCCCCCTCTGCCGATCCGGGGAGGGCTGCAGACTACCACACGCCTCCTCCCATACATGTGGAGTCGCCAGCCGCTTCTTTTCACCTGACAGTGAGGAGTTTTGCCAGGGGGACATAGCGCATGGGATGGTCATGCTACTCCCCCCAGTTCCCCCTCCCCCCCGAACAGGTGCCCTGACCAACCAGAGGAGGCGCTAGTGCAGCGACCAGGACACATACCCACATCCAGCTTTCTACCCACAGACACGGCCAACTGCATCTGCAGGGACCCTGACCAAACCAGAGGTAACACGGGGATTCGAACCACCGATCCCCATGTTGGTAGGCAACGGAATAGACTGCTACGCTACCCAGACGCCCCTAATTAGCAAAATTTTAACTGTGGGTGGGGAAGAGGGGATTGGGTGCATGTATAGGTGAAATCAGCTTTTGCGGGCTTTAACTGGGAGGAAAACCTGCACTGTGTCGCCCTCGGTGGCGTACAAGACCACTGTGCCGTCCTCAAAGACCTTTTAAAGACCAATTACGACTCCAAAGGCCTCGGGATGGAGAGTTTCTTCCACCTGGGACACTCGAGGACACCAGAATTGAGAAAAGTCCGCTCCTAAGCTCCTTCCACAAATCACTCTCGTCCTCCTGCCTCCGGGACAGACGACAGCCCAAGTAGTCGAGCCATACCTTCCATCCGTCCAGCTTAATAAATCCTGATAACCCTCCCTGCCTTCAACGCTTTCTGACTCACTTCTTGCACAATTTGTTCTTTTTTTCCCTTTCTTTCCTTTTTTTGCCCCAGCTGTAGTGGAGCAGAGTCAACAGAGATTCTGGCAGCTACTTCAGCAGTGTGTGTGTGTGTGTGTGTGTGTGTGTGTGTGTGTGTGTGTGTGTGTGTGTGTGTGTGTGTGTGTGTATCTTAGACAGAGAAGTAAACTTTATCAAGGCGTGTTGTGAGGTCAGTCACCTCCATGAAACTGGCTGGGGTGTGTGTGTGTGTGTGTGTGTGTGTGTGTGTGTGTGTGTGTGTGTGTGTGTGTGGGGGGTACTATGGGTTAGGGGGTAGATAATGAAAGATGATTAGAGAAAGGACACAGCGACCGCTGGGAGCACATGGAGATGTTAAAATAGAGAAACTACAGGGCAAAGAAAGAAAAATCAAAAGTCACCAAATATTGACTCCCCACATCACACTTTACTGAGACCAAGTGAAACGTGATGAATGTAGGAAGCAGAATGCACCCCGAGCTTTCAAGAAAATTCTTGAATGCTCTGTGGTATTGAGATGATGCATTCAAGAAACTTCTTGAATGCATCATCTCAATACCACAAGAATGACGAAAAACAGCTACAGACAAAACTGCAGCAGAAACAAATGAAACCATCCCGCCTCCCAAGCAGACTCTTTTTAAATGTGTTTTAAGAAAACAGATTTGACTGCAGATTAACTGAGACAAACAGTATTTGTTTGCAGTGCAGTGTGCCAAAGGTCTTCGAGCCTGTCCTCGTTGCCTACCTAACCTCCCCAGAAGAACACAAGCCTTAAAAAGCTGCAAACTTGCATCTATAAGGATTAAAAAGTATTTTATCACCAACATCAGCTCCCATCTCATGTGTAATTCAGGGTGAAATTTGTCTGTAGCAGAAATTCTCGTAAAATTTACATTGGGAGCAGGTTTTCCAAAACAATTGTTTTCATGGTATCAGGACCCATAACATTTCATAGGGGGGGATATGTGAGTCTGCTTAACAATTTATTCTACTTTTTAAGGGTGCTTATCCACTCAAATACAGCCAAGCTTAGGTTAAATAACTGGTTATGGAATTATTGAGTACTGGTTGAGGACACCCAGTACCTTCATATGAGCCCTAATTTCACCATCAGAAAGTGTTCTCTTTCATAGCATTCATTTCATGTCTCACCATGGGAATGCCTCCTGCGTGACCTCCTCAGAAGCGCCAATAACATTACGCCGAGCCCTAACTGGCTGGCACTTCTGACGTCTATGTCAGGAGGGCATGGGACCCTCCTCCTATATATTGCGCTGACATACCGTCAGTCGTCATTCAAAAAAACTCTTCTCGTTTCATATAGAAGCCTGTCGACAACTGTGCTATTGGGTGCTAAGCTAAACTGTCCACGGACACAAGTAGACAACTCAGTCACCAGGCGCTTCATCCCAGCTGTACAGTTGCACACTAGTCCACAAACAGTAGCAATACTCTTCCAACAACTAGTCTAACTGTGAAGTAGCAATACTTGCACTAATAAAGTTAGCAATATCAAAAAGGTAGCAATACCTAAAAAGAGGTATCAATACCTCCAGAAGAGTAGCATTACTTTTAGTCTCTATGCTAACGGGGAAGATAGCAATACCCCTCCCCTTATTCTTGTCTTTATTAAGCTTTATTTTCGCCTGGTAGCTGCACAAGCTATTTAGTGACTTTGATAGCGTCTACAGCCAACTAGCTAACCATGACTTTGGCTAACAACCCCAGTGGAGCTGGAAAAAGCCCAAATCTTTGCAGCAATAGAATATCTAGCTGGGACACTCGCCCCGTGTGTGCAGCGTGTCTGGATCTACTCCATGCCCAGGCTGCTTTAGCCTCCACCGTCGAGCGTATCCACTGCACTGCTTTCCCCCCTAAGCTACACTGCCACCGCTTGGCTCGCCAGGCTAACCTGTTTGGGGGGGCAGGGGCTGCTTATGTGTGAAGCAGCTGCACCACAGGGAGATGCCACCTCACTTGGCTGTTGACATGCAAGACATGTGCAAGTGCGCAGCTTCCAGGCTCAGCCATCCCACATGGTCCATTGTCCAAGCAGAGGTTGTGAAATCTTGGTTTGATGGCAAGAAATTGCCTAAGGCAAAGAAGATGGGGAAGCAGCTGCTGCCTATTTTCCCGGAGCTACTTGATAGCAGTAACGTGGAGCTACTTGATAGCAGTGACGTGGAAGGATAGGCCATACAGTGAGAAACACCCCATTATGGGAGGTTCCCTGTTGGATTGTAAGGAGTCCAATGGCATCCAGCAGATGCCACCCATAGAGCCACTAGTAGCGGCCCAACTTCACCCAAAGACCTCCCTGTCTACTTTGGCTCCGTCTCTCCCCTCCAAGACAGACCCTCCAGTATAGCCTCACCGATAAGTGTTGCAAGGCAGCGGCTCCTTTCAGTAAGAGCCCTCAGCACCTCTTCTATTCTCACAGCTTACAAAGCTAATCTAGAAGATGACACGACAGCTAAAGTAGATACCACCCTGTGGGAAGAAATCTGCGTTATAACTGACCAAGTCCTACATTTCCACAAGTCAGCCATCCAAGCTATAGGTAGAGTCATGGGCCTCATGGTTCTTCGGGAGAGGGCATACTAGCTCGGGCTCACCAACCTGATGACCAAGAAGAAAGAAGAGCTCTTGACACTCCCATTGTTCCTCAGGGTCTCTTCGGTACAGCTTTTACATCCATGCAGAAGAGATGTGAGGAGAAAAAGAGAGAGGATGAAGCGCTGAAGTGTGTCTGCCAAAGAAGGCTCAACCCGCTGTTCCCACGGTGCCAGGTCAGTCATATGCACAGGGCGCTTCTCACCAGGCCCATGCCTAAAGCAAAAGCAGCCCCCCAGGCCCCCAGAGGTCCCAAGAACCCGTGGTTGAGGAAGCAATCTCCCCAGACCAGACCTCACCGTGGCTGTGAGGAAGAAGAAGTGGCCGGCCTGATAGCCTCTCCTCTGGGGAAGAGCAAGGCCAGTTTGCTTCCTTCATGGGCAGCTCTATCCTCCCCCAGCTCCATTCCAGGACGTGTTCTGCACAGACTGCAGAACGCAGATGGGCGTTCATGTTCATATGCCCACCAAATGGAAACAAAGACAACGTTTTCACTACTATCACACAAGCACCTTTCTTATGCATTCTGTAATAAAAACGTCCTGACACATGCAACCAGGCAGACTGCCGAGAGCGCTGTCAGATGTTACACAAATATGCATAAAAATCATATGTTGAAAAGCAAATCAATTTTATTTGCCATAACCCAGCCTGTTGGGACCAACACCCCCACGACTGTGATAATACGCAGTCCAGGTGCCTCCCTGCCATTTGCTGGTGGCGAAGGAGTGTATGGCCGGTGTGTGTTGCACGCCACAGCCAAAAGAGGGTGCATCAACTTTGATGGCGTGTGAGTATGAGAGCCGTTCTGGATCTCCATGCCCTAAACCATCATCTAGGAACAACAAGCACTGGCTAGCAGAGATTTTTCAACTCCTGTCCAGCCCGCCGTGGCCATTCCAGGAACCTGCTGTCTCAGGCATGGGGGTAAATATTCCACCCCCACCCAGAGAGTTAGCCTCTCTGGGTCTGGCCCGTGAGTGGTTCAACCTGAATACAGTGGGACTCCCTCACAGTGTTATTGACACTATTCAGTGCCTCTTCAACTATGTTGTTATATGAGCATAAGTGGCTTGTGTTTGAAAGCTGGTGCTCAGAGTCACAAGGTATTCCTTTTCAGTGACCTGTGGCAGTGATTTTGTCATTTTTACAGGACCTCATTGAGAAGGGTAAGGCTTTTTTAACCATCAAGATGTACCTGGCTGCTATTTCAGCCTGTCATAATGGTTTGGATGGAAAGACGGTGATCAACGCCCTTTAGTGTGTCTATTCATGAAGGGTGCATGCTGTAAATTGCCTACATCTAGGCAACTGGCTCCATCGTGGGATCTTCCCACTGTACTAAATGCTCTCTCCTGTTCCCATTTTTAACCTTAGAAACAAGTGAAGTTGAAAATACTGTCCTTGAAGACAGCCTTATTGCTTTCTTTATCCTCGGCTAAGTGCGTAGGTGAAATTCATGCACTTTCTGTACATCATGCTTGTACAGAGTTTTCCCCAGCAAATACTAAGGTCAGTCTGCAGCCTAACCCAGCTTTTATCCAGAAGGTTATAGGCTCGTGCTCCCCTATAGTATTGGCCGTCTTCTATCTCCCGCCTTTCTCCTCTGAGGAGCACAAGCATTTGCATTCTCTATGTCCAGTTTGCGCACTGCGAATTTATTTGGACAGGACCCAGGGTTTTAGAAAGAGCGACCTGTTGTTTGTGTCTTGGGCAAAGCCACACATGGGAAAACTTGTGTCCAAACAGTGTCTTTCCCACTGGATATTAGGGGCTATTGCCTTAGTTTATACTAGCAAGGGTGTTTAGCCTCCTGCTGGCCTATGTGCACATTCCACCAAGTGTTTAGCAACCTTGTGGGCTCCCTTTAAGGGAGTTTCTGCTCAAGATCTGTGTGCAACTGCATGCTGGGCCTTGCCCCACATGTTTGCTAGATTTTACAAGTTGTACATCATGGCACCAACTCTGGCACGTTTGGTCATAGATACTGGCTCTTCTCAGAATGTTACTTCCTCTTTGTGACATGCCACTGGGGACAGTTGTCTTTTTTACACGCCTGTCTGGCAATCAGAGAGTCAGTATTTTTCCCATAGTGAGACATGAAACGAATGCTATGACAGAGAATTTTAGGTTATCTGATTAACATGAGCGAGTGTCTAACTAGACCACCCTCCTTGCTATGCGAGGAAGAGTTGACCTTGTTTTGAATGACAACTGATGCTATGTCAGTCCAATATATAGGAGGAGGGTCCCATCCCCTCCTGACATAAACGTCACTTGGGTCAGCCAATTAGGGCTGGCGTAATGTTATTTGAGCTTCTGATGAGGTCACAGGAGACATTCCCATAGTGAGACACTCACTCATGCTAATCGGGGAACTGGGGTTATACCTATAACCTTAAGTTCAGCTGCTTCACCAGAAATCCTCCTTCCCTACTGTCATGTCTTAACCCACATTCTAGAAGATCCCAATGCAGATCTGCAAATAACACGATTCTGCCTCAGATTCTTATTCATCCATTTATTTTGGATGTATAACAACCTGTAGGGCTCCTTTTGGCACCGTATCAAAAAAGGGGGGTGCTCCACTTAGCTTGGCTTAATAAAAAAAGAAAACAATAGAGTGGTGATTGCCATAAGAGACCAGAGCTTGTGGAAACGTGGACCATTCGAGCTCTCATCACACTCCCTCTCTGTAATAGCTGTGTTAAGTAAAGACAAGCACTCACTAGAGTTTAGGAGGATCATGGCTTTCAGGCAGACGTACTCCTCCCTTTGTAATTTGAGCTCACGGAAACGAGAGGTGGCTGCCAGCAGCATGTCAAAGATCTCCACGATGCCCTCCACACAATGGCCCTCTTCCCTGGAAACAGAGAAAAAGAGATAGTGTGTGTGTGTGTGTGTGTGTGTGTGTGTGTGTGTGTGTGTGTGTGTGTGTGTGTGTGTGTGTGTGTGTGTGTGTATGTGTGTAGTAGTAGGTGGTGGGGAGTTAAGGAGATGGAAAGAGGATGAAGAGAAAGAAAAAGAAAAAGAAAAAGGAAGCAGCACGTTTGAGACAAAAAGGGAGACAGGGGAAGAGCCAGACAGAGAGAGAAGAGCTAGGGTGGGTCAGAAGTGAAGGGACAAGACAGGGAGGGAGAGAGAGAGCAAGGGAGAAAATTGAAGCATGTGTGTGTGTGTGTGTATGAGAGAGAGAGAGAGAGAGAGAGAGAGAGAGAGAGAGAGAGAGAGAGAGAGAGAGAGAGATCGAGGGGGGAGAGTGGGAGAGAGAGAGAGAGAGAGGGGAGAGAGAGAGAGAGAGAGAGAGAGAGAGAGAGAGGGGAGAGTGGGAGAGAGAGAGATCGAGGGGGGAGAGTGGGAGAGAGAGAGAGAGCGCGAGAGAGAGAAAGTGAGGGAGAGAAAGACAGAGAGAAAGAGAGCGAGAGAGTGGGAGAGAGGGGGGAGAGCGGGAGAGAGAGAGAGAGATATTTGGACAAAGGAAGAGTGGAACAGAGAAGAGGAGCAAGTGGCAGTGTGTGAGATAGTAAGAACATCATGGAAAGCCCAAGAGGAGAGGGGGGCAACATAAAGAGGAGGACGAGAACGAGTATGACAGAGAATGAGAGGGGGGAAAATGTGGAAGAAAAAAACAACAACATAAATCAAACCAAACGGGCTACGTGTCAGGTTTCTCTTCCTTTCACCTTCTCTCCTAATTTCCCGAGTGCGTCCACCAATAGAGCTGATGAAGCTGCACAAGTCTTCTACACACCGAAGAGCACAGTGAGAATCTGATCAGTTCTGCCCCACCGCTCCCCCAAGCTTTGCTCCAGAACCATCATCAGATCAATAAACATGATTCTGGTCAATATTGATTGATGATCATTAGTGATTAAACACAACACAAGTCAAACACTAAGCTAATGAATTCCACTGAAATCAGCAGCGATGATATATTGTGCATCCATACAAACACGCTTTAAATCAAGTGTGATGGGGAAAGAGTGGAGCGGGGGATAAGGACAGACACACAAAGCACTAAAGCAAATAAAACCATGGATAATTAATTCAGTTTTTGTTCCTGCCCCCCCCCCCCCCAAGACCTTTTTGGTGTAATTGGATCATTTGTGCCCAGGATGTTTTCCGCAGCCGTCCAAGGAGAAAGGCTCCTGCAGGCTGCCGGCGGCCGCACGACAGTCAGAAACAAGTCCGTGTTATGAAAACACCTCAAGGTTGAGCTCAGCCTATAGTGACGGTTTCCGTGGCGGTGGACAAACGGAGGGACGCTGTGCTTAACTCGCCAGGCCGGCGTCCTTCAGGGAAAACACAGCCAGTAATGCTCTCCGTGTCCCGCTCGTCACACGGCTCCCCCACACACACCTTCACCATCTCACTCCATCACTCACCCTCTTCTTCTGCACACATGCACGCACACACAAAGCGCACAAAAACAAGACGCGTGCGTACACCAACGCACACTAGGGAAGTGAATACATAAGCACAACTTTTTTGGGGGGGGGGGATTTTCCCCCCCTATTTCTCCCCAATTGTACTTGGCCAATTACCCCACTCTTCCGAGCCGTCCCGGTCGCTGTTCCTCCCCCTCTGATGATCCGGGGAGGGCTGCAGGCTACCACATGCCTCCTCCCATACATGTGGGGTCGCCAGCTGCTTCTTTTCACCGGACAGTGAGGAGTTTCACCAGGGGGACGTAGCGCATGGGAGGATCATGCTATTCCCCTCAGTCCCCCCCCTCCCCAAACAGGTACCTCGACCGACCAGAGGAGGTGCTAGTGCAGCGACCAGGACACATACCCACATCCGGCTTCCCACCCACAGACACAGCAGATTGTCTCTGTGGGGACGGCCGACCAAGCTGGAGGTAACACGGGGAATTGAACCGGTGATCCCCGTGTTGGTAGGCAACGGAATAGACCGCCACGCTACCCGGACACCCCAAACAAGCATATTTTGAAAAACAGGAAAAAAAAAACATATCTTAGAGCGTGACCTATCTGTATGTCGGGGTTCAGATCAAGGTCAGTCGATTCCCAGTTACACCATGAGCCATACTGGTATTACACACATGGCCAGTCATCCACCCATTATCCAAACCGCTCATCCTTACTCAGGGATGCTGGAGCCTATCCCAGCAGTCACTGGGCGGCAGGCGGGGAGACACCCTGGACAGGCTGCCAGTCCATCACAAGGCTGACATGCACACACACACACACACACACACACACACACACACACACACACACACACACACACACACACACACACACACACACACACACACACACACACACACACACACACATCTAGGGATAATTTAGTATGGCCGATTCACCTGACCTACATGTCTTTGGACTGTGGGAGGAAACCAGAGCCCCCGGAGGAGGAAACCCACACAGACACAGGGAGAACATGCGAACTCCACACAGAGGACGACCCGGGACGACCCCCAAGGTTGGACTACCCCGGGGCTCGAACCCAGGACCTTCTTGCTGTGAGGTGACGGTGCTAACCACTGTGCCACCGTGCTGCACCTTTGAACTCGAGGCTTTATAAGTTTAAAGGCCTTTGCTGGTAACCCACCAGTCAAAACCTTGATTTTGAGGATTTTGTCTCCCAGTAACAAAAGCACACGTTTTCATTTTTTTATTATTATTATTAATTGAGAAGTTTATGTTGCGATGAATTTCACTCGTTTCCAAAGTGCACTTTAAGCAAACAAAGCAACAAAAAAAAAAAATCCTATTTAAATAAAAACGGCAGTTGATTGGCTTATCTTTCATTTATCTGAGTGCAGGTGACTCGGTTATCTTAAACAGCCGGCTTAACAAGCGGCTACAGTCACTTAATGATGTGTCCTGTACGCGGAACCAAGGCTCCAAAAGTCACTACAACAAACGCACGACGGGGGATTTCCACCAAGGCCCCCACGATCAAATGACAGGACTCGGCGGGTGGACTCTGGTCAAACAGGAAGTCCTCCGAGCTGGATGAGATGTAATTAATTATCCCGTGTTTACTGTCAACGCAACAGGTGAAACAGAGACTGTCATCTGGGCTAAAGCTGAAGGGCAATTAGACACACAACACTGAGTGACTGAAGAGTTGTGACACAGGAAGTCCTTCAGCAGCTGAGCACTAGCCGTCCTACACAAACAGGTAGTATACTATATCATCGACCAACTTGTCGCACCTGCCGCTGATGTCACTGCTGGTTCAAAGGTTCTGATGTAGTCCTGATTTACTGCAGCGGTTAGTCTCTTATTAGTGTGTGGGAAGCTGTTGAGGGGACACACAAACCACAGTCAGGCTTACCTTTTCCCACACACACACACACACACACACACACACACGTTTATCTATCCCTGTAGGGACTAATCCTAGCCTTAGGTCTTTCCTTAAATCCAGGCCTGACCCTAACCATGGCCTAACCTTTACTGTAAAACGAACCGAAAAACGCAAAATCACACAAAAAAGACTCACAATTTAGATTCCCCCCCCCCTTTTTTTCTCCCCAATTGTACTTGGCCAATTACTCCACTCTTCCGAGCCGTCCCGGTCGCTGCTCCACCCCCCTCTGCCAATCTGGGGAGGGTCACAGACTACCACACGCCTCCTCCGATACATGTGGAGTCACCAGCCGCTTCTTTTCACCTGACAGTGAGGAGTTTCACCAGGGGGACGTAGCACGTGGGAGGATCACGCTATTCCCCCCAGTTCCCCCTCCCCCCCAAACAGGCGCCCTGATCAACCAGAGGAGGCGCTAGTCCAGCGACCAGGACACATACCCACATCCGGCGTCCCACCCGCAGATGCGGCCAATTGCATCTGTAGGGACGCCCGACCAAGCCGGAGGGAACACGGGGATTTGAACCGGTGATCCTCGTGTGGGCAGGCAACACAACAGACCGATATGCTACCTGGACGCCGAAAAGACTCAAATTTAAACCCAACCTGAACTCTGGGCCTAAATGTACTGCCTAGCTTAATACCAGACCAAAGCCTAAGTGTAGGTGTAACCCTAACCCCTGACCCTGAAACGGTTCTTATCCATGTGAGGACCAAGAAAAATGTCCCCACAAGGTAGGTGGTTCGTGATGTTACTGTGCTTATGAGAACATTTTGTCCTCAGTGTGTAGATAAACGAAAACACACACACACACACACATACACACACACATCACAAAGACAAACACAGACCCACAAAACCTACCTACAAAAGCCCAAACATACACATACGCACACGGACATAGGAACAGAACAGGCAACCTGTCAGTATCTAATGCATCCTCCAGACATTGAAGAGATGATTTCCACTAGGAGAGCCAGAAAGCCTTGGCACAGGGGAGTGGCCGCCACGTGGGAGTGGAAGGTCAACAATGAGTGGGAGAGCAAGACCATGCCAACCCCCCCCCCAACACAAAAAATGTTATTTAAGCAGCACGTTGTCCCTGGAACACCACTGGAAGTTTTTCATGTGATAAAACATACGACCACACTATCATTAAAACTGGCCTTGTCTGGGTGTACCATTACTTTTAAGAGAATATGATTGTATTTCTTGTTTTGAAAAAAAATACCATGTCTGAAAGGGAGGCTGCAGACAGTACTGGGATTTTTTGAAATTTTTCTTTTTTCTTTTTTTCCATTCAATCGGTCCAGTACTCCATGGCCAAGCTCTGAGCTCATCTTAGATTACAACTGTTAAAATGTGGTGAGACGGGATACATGCTAGCTAGCCTGGTATAAGCTACTGATATGTGAGACAAACAGGCCAGCAATGCCAGGGAAGAAGAGAGTTATATAGGCAAGAAAGCAGACAGACAAGAGGAAGAGAGAAAAAAAGTGAGCAAGACACAAACACAAGATCAAAAATACATGCAAGATAAAGAAAAAAAAGGTAGACAGACAAGCATCCATCCTTTCCATCGCTCACCCATCTAACCGTCTATCCATCCAACTTCCACATAAATCTTCCCTTTCTCTTCCCTGTTGGGATACGATGCAAATAACTGACGCGCCACAAACAAGCACCGACACCAGCAGGCCTCCTCACCTGTTGAGTTTGAAGTCGGGGGAGAAGATGAGTTTTCCAGGGTGGTCCACAGATCTCCACATGAGACCCAGCATCAGGACCTCTAACCAGCAGCACTTCAGCAGGTGAATCTGGTCCGCCAGGCTCAGCTCCACAAAGCCTACAGTCGAACAAATACACACATAGACACATGCACATGCACACACACAGGAGAGAAAGAAATGAAGGTAATTCTGCATTTTAACGGCTCGGTGCTGAATAAAGCAAGTACTGTGACATCACCTGACAGCCTCATGCACCTTTTTCTCAGCACCTCGCTCACCTGCCTGCTCCCTCTTAGCGCTTCCATGCAGCTGACAATGCACACTCATTTTCACCTCAATCTGCCCCAAAAAAAGTCTGGGAGCTTTGTTAGCAAATGGCGTGTCTTTGATAACTGTTCAAGTTAACACCTCATCTGGAGCAGCCGCCTGCTGGGCTTACCGAGAGGCTGAGAGAAGGAGGAGAGCCCTCAGAGAGCAGAGGATAAAAGAAGAGAGCAGAGGAGAAACCCTGCAATCTGTTGCCTGGTATGAAAGACAAAAATTAGGGAAAATTCGAGAGGAGAAGAGAGGAGTGGAGAAGAGAAGAGAGAAGAAGTACAGAAATACTGAATTGCCATCATACAGACGAGTGAAAGAAAGAAAGGAAGGAAGGAAGAAAGAAAGAAAGAAAGAAAGAAAGAAAGAAAGAAAGAAAGAAAGAAAGAAAGAAAGAAAGAAAGAAAGAAAGAAAGAAAGAAAGAAAGAAAACGAAAGAAGATTGGAGCCACAGCTGAAGCTGCCTTGAGTGATATAACCTACCTCATAGCCATTAAAGGCCTACTATCTATTCTATCCATCATCTCTCTCTCTCTCTCTTATATATATATATATATATATATATATATATATATATATATATATATATATATATATATATATATATATAGTATATAGTATATCTGAAAATAGGGGAGAGTGGGGATGGTTGTAACAAAGGGATGGTTATTACAGAATCACTTTCGTCAAGAAGGGACTACCTAAGCATCATGTGATCAATTTCATGTATGACCACTTCCTTCCTGACCTTGCATGTGAAATTGCGTAGCGGTGGGAAGACGTGTGCAGATTTTACCGCCAAAACACCGATTTTCTAGTAAGAAAGTAATATTTTGGACCAAGCCTACGTTATGATTAGTACTGATGCTGTTGAAGGTAGAATTATGTAACTTGTATTAGATCAGAGACCGGTCTCTTGGGTAGAATATGAGGCATTTCATCTATGCTAATTTCAACCGCCGTGCTGCTACAGCTAGCCAAACATGGCTGACAGGCGTGGGGATGGTTGTCACACCTGAGCTCCTCAGATTGTGAGCACGGAGCCCTTTGGAAATTACAAACCCAAAGAAAAGTGGATCAGATGTGTAAATTAAAAGCTCCGGGCCCACAAAGACTGCACCCCCGGCACACCTACATACATCTGTCGCCACTGCGACTCCGATTAAATGGATAAAATACACACGCACACACCCACAGAAACGTGCGTGCACACACATACACTCTTTGTTCACTGCATAGCTGACGTTCTCTAAGAAAACCCTTCTAAAGTTAAAATGATCCATACTGCCGCCAAAGGCAAACACAAACACAATGACCCTGTTCTTCGTTTAGTTTATAGCGCATATGTTCTAGAAGAAAGTTCCTCCACAGTTTTAAAAGTATCAGCAACAGCTCATTATTGTAGATTACAGTCATTCTTAAAGTGATTTAAAAGTCAGTGGTGAGTTCTTTTTGTTCTTGGTGAACACCAGGATGATGTTGAAGTGTTTGAAAATGTGCAGATAAACTTATTTCGATGTATATTTTGTGGCGTGGTCTCAATTTTTGAGTCTTGACACCTACCATTACAACTTACCCCGGTGGTGGGGCAGGTTGTAACAATGGAACTCCTTTTGTTTGACATAAATGATTCATTCTTTGATATAGTTGGAGAAGTTGCAAACATTGTTATTTGTAGTAGAAAATAAGGGTACGCTGTGTCAAAACTTGGGGTCTCTAAACAAAAATTTTGTGAGTTAAAGTTGCTGAGACTAAAAGTGTTCTCCCTGTGTGTGTGTGTGTGTGTGTGTGTGTGTGTGTGTGTGTGTGTGTGTGTGTGTGTGTGTGTGTGTGTGTGTGTGTGTGTGTGTGTATGCTCTAACTCCCCCCCTGCAGCCATAATTCTGAGCAGTCTTCTGTTTGTCAGATGCACACTGTCAAAATTGTGCAAAGTTTCCGCCAATGATGTCACTGGCAGACGCCATCTTTACATGGCATTTGGTGGCATTCGCCTCAACAGCTGTATATAGCAATGTTATGCCTTTCTAATGTAGGGGCAAACCAGGAACTAAGTGCTGTACTGAACATTCATAGAATGTCCACCAGTGACATGACCGGCAGATACTTCCCCACACCAATTTGGCAGTGTTTCAGAGACACACAGAAGACTGTTAAGTATTATGGCTACTAATAGGGTTTCATCGCTATAACATATATGGAGAGATAATGTTGAAAAATCATGATTGTTTCCCTTTTCTCTTGCCATTATCTTAACTCAACCCTGGAAATAGACAGCTCCCATATCGTAGACTACTCACCAGGGATCTTCTTGGCCCAGCTGATCATTAGCACCAGTTCCTTGTCGGCTAGGTTGGTGAGGGACATCATCATGCTGGCCTCGGTGAAGGGCTTCTTCAGTTCATCAATGAGGTGGATCTCCGGAGGCTCCGCCTCCATGATACGGGAGATGAACTGCTCCGGGCTCATGGCTGAGTGGTGCGCCTTGTTAACCTGGGGGAGGGGAGGTAGAAAGGGGAGAGAGGCCTCCAGGTGGAGGTGCGGTTGGCCACGTGACCCCAGCCCCACCCTGACCAGTCCCCTGCTCCCCGTCGAATGCCTGGGCTGGGCCCCGCTGCGCCGGTGCCTAGTCCCCCTGTAGCTGCAGCGTTCCCGCCTCACCCCTGTAGTAAAGCAGGATCAAATCAGAGTGGATCAGAAGAAACATTCATCTGAACCTGTTGATCCCTGCAGGGAGATTGGTTCTACAGCATATAGGGCAACACAAGTACGGCTGAGAATACCGAAGGAGATAGCATGACCTTCAGTAGTACTAACACTTAACTAGAAATAAACAAAGACAAAACTGCCTCTTCACAGATGAATACACAGGGGGGAGTTCTGGTGAACAAAGCAGTCGCTGCATTTTAAGTCTACTTTAGACATTTTGTTCTTTATTTCAAAAATCCTTCACCATCTCTCACCATTGTTTCTGAGTCACTGTTGTCCTTGTAAACCATGTAGTGAGTATGAAAAACACTTCAGCTGACGGGGGAAAAGGAATTTAAAGGGAGCGTTCCAAGAAAAATGGACCAAACGCACTGAAGTTACATCTCGGCAGAAAGACACCGATGTTATGGGGGAAATAAGATGGGCTATTGCTATATGATGCTATATGATATAGTTTCCAAGAGAAAGTACTGGAATTAGGGAATATGCAGAGTGTACATAATGTGTTCTGCTGAGGGGGTGTTTTTTTTTTTAATGAACACAAAACTCAATAAAAACTAAGACGGGAGAGAAGAAACTTGTGAATTGTGTGTGCGTGTGTGTGTGTGTGTGTGTGTGTGTGTGTGTGTGTGTGTGTGAACTAATGGCACAGACAGTATTTTTACTGGCCTTGGTGATTAAAGTTACTCAACATTTTTTTTGTTTTTGTTCTTGTTTTTTCATGAAAGTCTTGATCGAACAGGGTAAAAAAAAAAAAACATAGAAAAAAAATTTCTTAACTGCCTTGAAAAAAATCTTATCTTCAAGCCTTTGGGGGTCCTGCAGCTACAGCAACAGCACTACATAAAGGACAATAACTAGATGGGTGCTGTCGCAAATAGACTCAATACTGTGACGTGAGGCGGCAGCGACAGGGAGCGGTCCACCTACCACACTTCATCATGCCCACTTCATAGCACTTGCGTAGGCGGCAGGCCTGGCAGCTCTTGCGTCGGTTCTTGTCGATAGTGCACTGGTTCGTGGCGGGGCAAATATAGTCATTGTGCCCTAACAAAGAAACACAGGTGGAACACTTTTTTTTTTCCTCTTGGATTTTTTCCCCCCTTTTTTCCCCCCCAATTGTACTTGGCCAATTACCCCACTCTTCTGAGCCGTCCCAGTTGCTGCTCCACCCCCTCTGCCGAGCCAGGGAGGGCTGCAGACTACCACATGCCTCCTCCCATACATGTGGAGTCGCCAGCCGCTTCTTTTCACCTGACAGTGAGGAGTTTCGCCAGGGGGACGTAGCGCGTGAGAGGATCACTCTATTCCCCCCAGTTCCCCCTCCTCCTTGAACAAGCGTCCCGACCAACCAGAGGAGGCGCTAGTGCAGCGACCAGGACACATACCCACATCCGGCTTCCCACCCACAGACACGGCCAGTTGTGCCTGTAGGGACGCCCGACCAAGCCGGAGGTAACACAGGGATTCGAACCGGCGAGCCCCCCTGTTGGTAGGCAACGGAATAGACCGCCACGCTACCCGGACGCCTAGGTAGGACACATTTAAGAAAGAAAATTGATGTTTCACACAGACGGGCACAGTAGAAAGCCCTGGCAGCTGGGACAGGGCAGTAAGATGGACAGACATGTACACAAATACAGAGGTGACAGAGGGACATATGAAGGGATGAAACGATATACTGATTGACAGACTTACAAATGGAGGGATGGATGGACAAAGTGGACAGAGACCTTACCCTGGATGCTCCTTTTGAAGAAGGCCTTGCAGCCCTCGCAGGACCACACGCCGTAGTGGTAACCCGAGGCGTAGTCATGGCACACGGCACAGAAGTGCATGTCGGCCTTACCGCCCACCAAAGCCAAAGACGACGACGTCGAGGAGGAGGGGTCGAGCCCTTCCACTCCCTCCTCAGTCCTCTTCCCAAGAAACTTGTTACAGCTGACGAGACAGCCGGGAGAATAGAAGGGTGAACATGGGCTCGGTTAAAGGGACAACTTGACATTTTACATTTTACAAGTCTATCGTTAATATGTCATTGCTCCGCCGACAGGCATTTTGCCGGTGAAGAAGTTACTTCAACGGCATTTCAGTCAACTCGAAAATTGCATCTGCAGACTGTCAGCATTGTTCAGCAGAACCACCCGGGCACCGCTCGCTGACAGCCAGCGAGCACAATAAGCCGGGCGGGATACGTGATCTCCAGTGAAAACCATCCTCGGGAGTAAGAACTTACAAAACGGAAAATGGAGAGAGAGTATTGAGGTGGTATAAAGAAAGAACAAAATGGCTGGATGGGTGAGAGTGGGATATTGTTTGTCTTGGAGACTTATTTGACGGGGACCAACTTAAGTCTTTTGAAAAATGTAAGAAAAAAGTGTAAGGATTTTTGGAAGCAGTTGTATCTTGGCACGCCTTGGACCATCACCGCTTACACCTAGACCCGAGATACAGGACAGGCTGGAAGAGGACCGACACTTCAGAAGGAAAACGTCATGCTTTTATAACCTTTTGTTTTTGGATTTTCCCCACTGTTTCTCCCCAATTGTACTCGGCCAACTACTGAACTCTTCTCAGCCGTCCCGGTCCCTGCTCCACCTCCTCTGCTGATCCATGCCTCCTCCGATACATGTGGAGTCGTCTTTTCACCCGACAGTGAGGCATTTCGCCAGGGGGACGTAGCACATGGGAGGATCATGCTATTCACCCCCAGTCCCCCCCCCCCCGGAACAGGTGCCCTGACCAACCAGAGGAGGCGCTAGTGCAGTGACCAGGACACATACACACATCCATCCGGCTTCCCACCCGCAGACACGGCCAATTGTGTCTGCACAATTCACTGGACGCAGGATAGCCCTGCGACACTGGAAAACTAATGGAGATTTATCAGTGAAGGAATGGTTGGACGAAACCGCCACAATCTCCTGTGAAAGATTGTGCTACGAGCTGATAGATATAGTGATAAGGTTTATTGGTGGCATTATAAATTTCAAGCCAAGCAAGTTGAAACCTCAGAAGGAGTCACGTGTGTGAATAGTAAACCACTGTGAAGAAAATTCCTCTGGGTTTGACTGCTATAATACCAAACCCATGTGTAGATATGATTCCATCAAACTACTATTATGTACATTTTGAAAGCTGAATAAGGTAAGCTAGGTAGAAATGCCAAATTTCAGATAAACGAATAAACACTGAAAAATAATGTAGTGATTTTTTTGTGAAAAGGTTGACATGTTGATAAAGCAATATCAAAAAAGAAAAAATGCAAATGACGTTTTTCCTATTTGTCCAAGGAGAAGTAATTCTTCGTCACACCTTTGCATTTCTCACTTGGCTGTGTTTAGGATGTAGTCCTGGCATGGCCTGTTTAGAGGGACCTTGGTTATTCACCTGAAACCAGCTGATGAAAATGCTCCTGATTCACTTATTACAACAACAAGCAAGAATGTAAACCTACCTGTTAGTGCCGATGCCTTGGTGTTTGGTCTCTATCCAGGGGGCATGGTGGGTGGGCTCATTGTAAACCAAAGGCTGGGGGCAGTGCAGGGTTAAGGCGGGCACGTTGGGGTGGCTGTGGGCTGGCCAGAAGAGCGAGGGGCTGAGTGGCGGGTACAAAGAGGAGGGGCTGTCAGAAACAGACGGCCGGCTGTAGCTCAGCACAGAGGGGCTGTAGAAGCTTAGAGGTCCTTGGGCGTGGTTGTACTCAAGGCTGCCGTCAGTGTACAGAGAAGGGATGCAAACCGTGTGGCTGTCCACTCCCACAGGAGGGGTGTAGACTTGGGGCAGCGTCCCCGGGGAGGGAGCTCTCTCCTGGGCCTTGGTAGAGCCCACCTCTTGAAGCTGGAGGAAAGGTGATGGGTCAGAGTCAGTCCCAGCGGAAGAGGTCATTTCGGGGAAATCAACTATACAGGATTGAGGATGATGAAGATGATGCGAGTGGTGATAAAGCTGCTCCTTCTAATGCATTTCTCACTGCAGACAAGTCCTATGGTGGGAGGGAGAGAAACAATTACAGTATTACCGAAGCAAAATATTTCATTCAAATTTACATTAAACAACAAAGCCTCAACACAAAACGCCAAAGCATGTAACCAGGCATCTAATCTAGAAGTAGATAATCTAGAGTAGTCTAGAAACCAGAGAGTCCAAGGTGTGTGCCCCCATCCCCACATGTGTGTTTCAGTGGAAGTATCTTAATGTAAGACACTGAACTCCCACCTGATTGTGACCTATGAACTTTCTGCAGAAGCTCAGACCTCCCTACAACCACCCTGTATTGGCCGGTATGGAAACATTTCCCAAAGTGGATCATCTCAGTTTCAGCAAGAAAAGCACAGCAGTGACCAAAGGCACGCTGCTTCCTGTCAGGTCACTGGCTGGCCTCTCGTAACAGTAAGGGATAGGTGTGCTTTCATGGGTGGTTTGTTCCTCAGGGCGATGGGGCGATGCCCTGCCAAAGGGGAAAGGGAGAGAATTTCTCTATCACATTCCACCACAGTGTTACGCCAGTTGTGGCTGTTCTAGACAGTTCGTCTTGCGTCTGAATATAGTCCAATAAGTGCCAAGTTGTGTTCCGTGGAGTACCGTCCCTTTTGGGCAATTTCAATCTGGTTAAGGCTTTTCTTTCTGAACTGCAGACCCTGCAAGGCCACCTCTGTGTGTTCCAGGAGGTCTTGCACTTAAGTGTTTTTGTCGTACGTGACCGGGGCAGCCAGCCATACCTCATGGGCCATTGCAGAGGGGGTGGAGCAGAGACCGGGATGGCTCGGAAGAGTGGGGTAATTGGCCGGATACAATCGGGGAGAAAAAAAACAAAAAACCTCATTGGCCACTGCTGTACGTCACCATTATGTGTCTGCGCGTCCACCATATTGGAGTGTTCAAGATGTGTATTGGGAGCTGCAGACTTCACTACAAAATCAACTATACCTCGCTTCATTCTGAACCGACTCACATGAAATTTGGTTTGCTGTAGACGTGAGAAATTGAACATTTTACTGGTTACCTATTGGCATGAAATTCGGTTACTGGGGTCAGATCTAATCAGCTCTATGCCAAAACATTAACTTTTTGAATAGCCTCAACTTCCTCTGGGACACGCAGGCTCCGATCTATGAACAGGCAACATCAAGTGGGAATTATTTAGAATTTCACCTTTTGTGATTTTCTCCAAAAAAAATAATAATGTAGATTTCTATATCTATTATACTGTTATAAAGCCGCCTGGTTGCTTGGACAACTATGAGTGTCACCGACGTGCATCACGAGAGGGTGGAGAAAGCACGGAACATGAAAGAGGCCTTCTGGCAGTTGCCTGAATGAAACCTTTGGCTTTCGGGAGGGTCAACATCGCCACTCAGTTGGACGAGAGCTACAGGATAGCTGAGCGTCGTCACGACGACGAGGTGAGCAAGAACCGCCACGTCCTAACCTGTCTTACCGACCGTGGGACGTTCTGTGGCGTGTCCGAAGGTTATCTGGTGAAGACTGAACCAGATTACTGTGAGAGTGAGGACCTTACGCAGTTTTACTTGATTAAGAGTAATGCGGCCTCTCTTCACATTCAGAGGTATTTCTGAGGCCAAAGTGATAGATGAGTTTATCTGTTGATGACCCCAGTGGATTGTTTAGTCATTGTAGAGCCAAAATAATTTTACTCGAGTCGTTTACAATGAAGTCCTGGATGTAGCGGTCCACAAATACTGTCGTCTAAGGAACAATCCTTGGGTTATGTTGCCATCTAGTGGTTACTAGTGGTATTGCTATGTGACAATGCAACGTGACAATGTCAAGTTAGCTAGCTGGGGGGGGGGGGGGGGCATCCGGGTAGCGTAGCGGTCCATTCAGTTGCCTACCAACACAGGGATCGTTGGTTCAAATCCCCGTGTCACCTCCAGCTTGGTCGGGCGTTCCCACCGACACAATTGGCCGTGCCTGCGCGTGGGAAGCCGGATGTGGGTATGCGTCCCGGTCGCTGCACCAGCGCCTCCTCTGGTGGGTCGGGGAGAGGGGGGACTGGGGGGAAGTCGTGTGATCCTCCCACGCGCTACGTCCCCCTGGTGAAACTCCTCACTGTCAGGAGAAAATATGTATGGGAGGAGGCATGTGGTAGTCTGCAGCCCTCCCTGGATCAGCAGAGGGGGTGGAGCAGCAACCAGGGTGGCTCGGAGGAGTGGGGTAATTGGCCAAGTACAATTGGGGAGAAAAATGCACAAAAAAGTGAGCTAGTTGACTTAGGTTAATTTATCCATTGAGCAGGTCACCTTAGCCATCATTGCAACAATTGCCCCCCCCCCCCAAGAGATTTGGCAGGAGCCGCTTAACGTTATCTTCTGTATCATTAGTATTTACAGTATATAGTTTATTCATCTACTACTACTACTATTACTACTACCATTACTACTACTTTCGGCTGCTCCCGTTAGGGGTTGCCACAGCGGATCATCCGTTTCAATTTCTTCCCGTCTTCTGCATCTTCCTCTGTCACACCAGCCACCTGCATGTCCTCCCTCAACACATCCATAAACCTCATCTTTTCCTCTTCCCTGGCAGCTCCATATTCAGTATCCTTCTTCCTATATACCCAGCATCTCTCCTCCACACATGTCCAAGCCATCTCCATCTCGCCTATAGTTTATTCATGATGTCTTCAAAATTCACAAATCCAATCTAGTGAAAACAAATGACACACAGTGTCATGGATTCCAGTGTACAGTGTGCAGAGTATGCTATAACCTGGCACATTTAGTTTTATCTGCTCTCTCATCCAGTTCAACTCACTGGTTGACAGGAGTTTGCCTGTCACTGAGCTTGAGGATGAGTGACTTTGTTTCCGCTGCCAAGTAAGAAACCAAGAGGACACCCCAAAAGGAGATCGTGACGCCTGCTTTGAGAAATTGAATAACGGCACTAAACTATACGAAGAAAGAAATAAAACATCACCCTACAAAAAGATAATAAGCAGCTTAAACACAGGGTTGGCAAGATGTTATCACGTTTTAACCAACTTTTAAGTAAAAAACATTGGTGGAAACTAGCTGATATACTTGACCTCTTCACTTTGCATATGTACAAAGACCAGACATAACATGGTGGGTACATATACCACATACATCATCAGTCTGGTTTTTTATATTGTTGCAACTCACAGTTCAATTCCATGGGGGGGGGGGCAGCCGGGACCCTCCTACTGCTCTTGCCGTTGTTCAAGGACGCCTCACAACCACATGAAAATACAAGATACTAGGATGTTTTCTTACTCGAGGAAAACACCGGCGGAGGAAAGGCGGAGGGAGGCTTGCTGCACGGGTGGATGAGATCTGACAAGAAGGCTGCTTGGGGAAAACAGAGGCTACGTAGCAACATTTATCGTGGCTAACAATTACCCAAAAACGTGCCGTCACCTGCGTAACGTCACATTTATCGAGCTTGTCCTCTGATTGGTGTAAGTGACAGGTCGGTTGGTTAGGACCATCTAGCATGAGGGACGGCCCATTGTTCTGATGGAGCCATTATTCTGAAACCCCGGTAGTCTGAAAAATGTCCTGCGTTGTTTTCGATGGCTGAACTGATCCCCGTCTCCCTTTGCTACAGGATCATGGCATACCTGCCTGTTTGTCTCCCCACCTGCTGATCAGTCATCCAGCCACGCTGCCAAGCCTGCCTGCATCCCTGCTCTGCCTTGCTTCGCCAGGCAGCGGCTTCCATCTGCCCTCTGCCTTAATCCTCACCTCCACCCACCTCCACCCCCTTAGAACAGCCCAGAAACCTTCTCTGACTCAGTTCTACTCTGTTCTGCGTTTGGGTTCCCCTTGTTGACCATAACACCCTGATTCAAAATATGGGCATCAGGAGGGCCTTGTGGTCAGAGAGAGCGCCCCACAACTGAATCTGGACCCCTGCAAAAGTAAACGGCTCAGCGTACAGCGAGGTGCAGCTCCCGCTGACATGCGCGCCCAACTTCACCAAATGAAAATCAAAAAAGGAATAATTCGAGAAATAAACAAAACAATAATAAACAGACATGGTGAGAACATGCAAACTCCACACAGAGGACGACCCCCCCCCCAAAGACTGAACAACCCCAGGGTTCGAACCCAGGAGCTTCTTGCTGTGAGGCGACAATGCTACCCACTGGGCCACCGTGCCACCCGAGTTGCTGGGTTAGAATGTCACATAAATGTGTGACATATGAAATTTAATAATTAACTTAATGAAAAAGCCGGTTGCACCACCAGATGAGTGCCTACCATGTAGGCTCAGATACAGTTGTAGCATTACAGGTTCAACCCTGGCTCTGGGTCTTTGCTGTTCGTCTTGTATTTTCTATCTCAGTCTTGCAGTTCTTATAAATAAAGGCTAAAATGGCAAAAAAACAAAACCAAAAAAAAAGACCTACATTTTTAGAGCTCCACTTTATACTTCAATTCCGCTCTATCTTGTTTACTGGGTTTTTTCCCCCCATTGCTTTCAACTGTTGCTCTCAGTGCCATTTTTATCTTCCCAGCTCTGTTAAGTGTGCTGTGCCAGTCTTGTTAAATGTGAAGCCAAAAAAACAAAAACAAAAACAAAACAAAAACAAAAACAAACTTGAAAGGCTGGTCTGATCAGCGTCATTTCAAATCAATAGTTTCAAGAGGGGATGTAATGTTCCATACTCAATTGAATGATATGAAGATAAACGTTACATACATATAATTTTTTATATGAAGTGGCTTTTTTTAAACAATATATTTATTGAGATTGTCCTCCCCACCACCACAAAAAGATACAATACAGTCAATACAAACAGTATCAAACATCAGTTCCTCCCTCCCCCCTCCGAAATGTCCATAATGAAAAAAAAGAAAAAGAAAAAACGAACATTTGTAAGTACAAGAGATGGACACACTAACAGGTGAGTGCATGCAGAATATTATTCTCTTATATAATGCTGCAGTGTACTTTGGCCTTTTTGTGGCTTAGCCAAACGTAAAGTAGTTTACAGAGCTAAACAAAAGCCCTAGGCACCCACCAGGGTCAGCAAAGCCCAGGACCACCCGCACCGAAAGAGGCAGAGAGCGCGACCACCCCCCAAAGCCCAACCCCCTAGACACCCACAGGGACGAACCCAGTCCCATCCCCACAGACGCCCCCAAAACCTGGCCCCAGAGAACAGCCCCTCCCACCCCCACCCCCCCAAGCCATCCCAAGCACAGCCAGCAGACCCAGGGGGCACCCAAGACCCCCCTGCAGAGCACTGCAGTGAGGCGTCAAGTCTGACCACGGACGCCATAATTAAGAGAAGTTCTATTTTGTCAAAAGGTTACAAAGCCTCCACGGCAATTATCCAAAAGTAATGTTTGGTTGTTTTTTTTTAAGATTAAACACAATCTTTTCTGAAGGTAAGTATGATGGAGCTCCTTAAGCCACAAAGAGACAGTAGGGGGCTCCTCACTTCTCCAGCGAATGGCTATACATTTATTAGCTGCAATGAGGGCTAGTAGTTGTTTTTTTTTTTAAAGAAAAAAATCATATCGAAGCAATAAAATACAATCAAGGTGAAGTACACTGATTTTCACACTTTGAACGACTAAAGGTTTAAAGGGCATTTAATATCAAACCCTCGTAGCCATTTTCCAAAGGTAAGGGTCTGCCCATCAACCCCTGTTTTGGCTGCTGGTCATGTTCATAAAATGGCCCAATGCAAGACATAGCACATTACCGGTCCATGGTTTTTTTTTTTAACTGAGTGAGTAAAAAAGGAGCATAAGCCCTTCAGACAGAGCATGCATGTCTAGCAGAAACAATCTCATTATACTGATAATGTAATATACTACTAATGATGAGAATGGTAATACCTGCCCAAGTTCAGCTTGACATTGCAAAGCACGAATAACTCCTCAAAATTGTGGGAAGTCAACATTCTGTGGCAAATACTCAATTAATTGCAGTTCTTCAAAGCCGAATAAGTCACAGAGAACAAACCACATACTGAACTAAAACACAATTCAGGTATGAGAAGGGGGGGACAAGCGACTTACTTTGCACGCTGTTGAGCTGGAGAGCAAGGGTTGAGGCTATTGACAGTCTAACAAATCTGTTTAGTCAAAATGGCTGTGCCCAGGTTTGAGCTTTGGACGGACAGACATTCTGGTCTGTGAACTGGCAGGGCTGGCTGGCAGCCTTCCATGGTAAACCACCAGGCAGGTAACAAAGGTCAAAAGTCGCTGTCTTCACACTGTTCTCTTTTTCCATTCCACAACAGTATTCGTCCATCTCAACTGATTTCTAGGTTTCTTCTCCTCTTGTCTTTTTAGGGAAGCTGTAGTTTATCAGCTAGAAAAGAAGGCCCATAGCTAAAATGTCACCGGTTCAATTCCTAATTGCCTCCAAGGTGTCTATCCAGTCACGTAACCTGCCAAGACACTGTTGAGCAAGATACTGAACCCCTACTTGCTTGTTCTTTGTAAATGGTTCTAGATAAGGGTGTTGGAAAACTAAAATGTACACGGACAGATTAGGTTTCATCTCCTGCTCTCAGGAAGCTGCTCTGCACCGTGGCTGACCAAACTTGTCCTCCTGCACAACTCCATAATGCCCAGTATGACTGGTCGAAGGGGACCGGTCCTCACTGTGCTCCAGCTACCAGGAGGGTGACGTTAATGCCCGCAAACCAACCCTCACACTGGGTATTGTAGGGTCATTTTCAGGAATCATAAGAATCAGCGCATATAAAAAGCCGGTAAACGAAATAGACCTGCAAATAACCAACAATATTAGATGAGAAATAATATAACAGCTGCAATATATTAGATAACAAACAACAATATAGCGCCGTTGTTTCATTCGCTACCCATATATACATAATCATAGCATAAACATAACAGATAAACAGTAGATAAACAACAGTATACTGTCTTATAGGATGGATAAATCAGGAATCAGGAACAATTTATTGTCATTTCTTTCATGTTCTTGTGTACACAAAAGAAACGAAATTCCGTTTACCCCAGCCCACAGCAGTGCAACACAAAAGACAAAAACACACATCTCAAATTTCCCGAAAACCACACCACCAAAAACATACAAAAACAGAGAGAGAGAGAAAAAACCCCAGTGAACAACACAGTCCATTCAGTGCAACACAGTGCAAAAATTCCACCGTCCAGAGAAGGAACGCCAGCCAGGACGACTGTCGCAACTGCCAGTCTGCATGGGCTAGCAGTTAGCTTAGCCTGCCCCGCTTCCACGTCCTGTCAAACCGCCCCCGGTGCTTCCTCCTCAGGCGCAGCTCCGGCAGGGCCGTGGTCCCTGGGCCCGCCGGACACATGAGACCAGGCTCTCCCAGCTGACCCAACGTCAGCTCTCCCAGCCAGACACCTTTGACACACCTCCCCGTACTGCACACGACGACACTAAAACACACTCAACGCTAGGCAAGGCCGCCGCCACACCACCCTCGGTGTTATCGGAACTGCCGGTCTGCGTGGGCTAGCAGTTAGCTTAGGCTGCCCCGCTTCCGCGTCCCGTCAGACCGCCCTTGGTATTACCTCTTCGGGCGCAACTGTGGTCCCTGGGCCCACAGGATGCAGCAGACCAAGCTCTGACGCAGCAGACCAAGCTCTCCCAGCCATCAAACAAACTTAGAGGCAGACGTGGACAAAGACACTGCATGGACGGTACTGGGTGAGGCCACTGCAAACGTAAGTTTGCGCCGCCATCTTCCCACACCGGTACCGGGTGAGGCTGCTGCAAACGTGAATTCACGCCGCCATCTTCCCACTCGGTACGGTAATGCTATTGACAAATATATGCGGCTTAAAATAGTTTTTTTCTTCTACTGTGTAACTGACCTGAAACTCAAAGGCTACAGTCTGACCCTCTCCCACCACAAATTCAGGTAGCTAGTGTAACCGATTATTTTCTTGCCCGGTGCGGGATTCGATACGGGGTGTACTGCACCACAAGGCGACAGCCCTAACCGCTCGGCTAATGAGTCAGACCCGTTAACTAGGGACTAACGTGTCTTATTAGTAGTTTACACTAGTGTGTCAGAAAGCAATTAACCTTCCACCCCTTAAGCGATTCAACACTAACAAAATGGGTATTGTAGGGTCACCCTTTTAAAGGGTCTGACCCTTTAGTCTAGCGGTTAGCGATGTCTCCTGCGGTGCGGGTGATACGGGTGCGCTTCCCGGCCGCGGCAGTTCCTGTGGTTGCGTTGTCCCCCGAATTCGCTACATTGGTGTCAGAAGTGGGATGGAGCGACCGTAAAGCCATCGGAAGCGTATGCGCCCTGAGGCGTGAAGGAGCTGATATGCTTAAGCGCGGGGACGCGCTTCCCGAAGGAGGGGGTTAGTGTAACGTGCATGGATAAGAAGGCACGCTGGCCGCTGGATCGCGGGTCCGATCCTTTAGTCGAGTGGTTAGCGATGTCTCTTGCGGTGCGGGCGATACAGGTTCGCTTCCCGGCCGCGGCAGTTCCTGTGGTTGCATCCATTTTGGGCTGAAAACTCAAACTCCTCTGTTCCAACACTTACTTCTTTCCAGCTATCCCACTTCTTGGGTTCGCTGCATGTTCCTGTTATTTCTGCTCAAGTTTGATCTAAATTAATTTAATTAATTTCGGGTAGTTAGCCACAAGAAAACGTTTAATTGTCCTGTTCGAGAAGACCAAATCTCAAGCAAGATCTGCATTTAACGGGGTTAAGTCACCACCGACTTTGTCCTACGAGTCAAATGCTTTCTTAGGGCATGTTTACCTTGGCCGTTGTTTTTGTTTTTTTTAACCGCCAGCAGGGTTGTTAACCTCCGTGAAGTTGGCAGCCCACGTAATCAGAACATGGATACAAATATTATCATTCTTTAGTGCTGCGTTTGTGCCGCAAAAAATATCGTTTGTGCTATAATGGCTTTTGAGATGTTAAGCATTATTGCAACCGATTATTTTCTTGCACGGTGCGGGGTTCGATACGTGGTGTACTGCACCACAAGGCGACGTCACTAACCGCTCGGCTGAAGGATCAAACACGTTATGTGTCTTATTAGTAGTTTACAGTCGTCACCCTCCCCGGAAGCGCGCCCTCGCCCTTTGTCATTCCGCGCTCCGAAGAGACTTCTGAGGATCTGCACACTTCCGGATCCCACCGCTGCCACCAATGTAACCGGTTATTTTCTTGCCCGGGGCGGGATTCGAAACGGGGTGTACTGCACCACAAGGCGACGTCACTAACCGCTCGGCTAAAGGGTCGGACCCGTTAGCTAGGGGCTAACGTGTCTTATTAGTAGTTTACGTTATATTTATAGGCGGTGACGTCACTCCGCACTCCATTATCGTCCAAATCGTTCAAAATTGGTGTTGTGCGTTTTTGCTCGGGTTGTGCTGATTTGTGCCGCTAAAACAAACTTTTGTGCTGCAATGCTTCTTGAGATATTAAGCATTATATTTATAGGCGGTGACGTCACTCTGCACCCCATTATCGTCCAACACTGGTCTCGTTTGTTAGTGCTCGGTTTGTGGCCGCTTGTGCCGTTAAAAGAAACGTTTTTGCAGCAAGGTTGTTTTTTTAGATATTGTAACGACACGTTAGCCCCTGGCTAGCGGGCCCGACCCTTTAGCCGAGGGGTTAGTGACGTCGCCTTATGGTGCAGTACACCCCGTATCGAATCCCGCACCGGGCAAGAAGATAACCAGTTACAATATTAAGCATTATATTTTACAGGCAGAGACGTTACCCTGCACCCCATCGTCGTGCAAATCCTTCAACACTGGTCTCGTTTGTTTGTGCCGTTAAAAATCAACATTTGGGCTGTTTTAGTATGTCATAAATAAAACGTTTTTGTGGCGACCGACCCGGCGTAGAAGAACGAGTCGAGAGGCGGAGCTCTGCCCCTGCGCTGACCCGGCACGGAGCCGCCGACAGTCGGAGCCCCTGGTCGCCACAGGCTTTTCCTAAAGAAATTACACACTTCTGGACCCCACTGTCGTCAAAATCACACCAAACTGGTGTCATTCCTTTGCGCTCAGTTTCTGCCCTTATACAGGGGAAATAGTGTGTGTGTGTGTGTGTGTGTGTGTGTGTGGGGGGGGGGGGGGTGAGGCAACCAGCACACACCTCCTGCCTTCCCTCGTCTGTATCGGGTGACGGAGAGGAGCGCGAGCCTCTCTACCGGAGCACTGAGGCATTACCAATCGATCGACGCACAATTAACCCAGACAAGAACCTTGCATTGCCTATTTGTGCTGTTTAGACTGACCTTATACCAATAACCTTAGCAACACATGTCAGGAAAATGGAATACGAGGAGTGCAATTGCATAACTGAAAAATTAAAAGTATTTTTAAATTCTTATCTGCTACACCCGTTTGTGCAATTGCACGTGCTCTCTGAAGAAATATGATGGTCCCCCCCCCGCCTGGCCACACTTACAATATCTCCTCAGGGAAACAGAAGACTGGGGGTTAGCGATGCGGTAACCTTACAGCAACAACAGTACAAAGTAAAATCAAAATCAGCGTAGAAAAATAGCTGCCAAATCATCCCCCAACAAAACGCTTCACAAAAAAAATATGCAATGTCCTTGTTTCAGGACCATTCAACGTGTTCATCAGGAACAGAATATAGCCTATTGTTCGTTCAAAACTATTTACAAAAGTTTCCTGTTGTGTAAGTCAGGTTATGATTAGGGCTTGTAACCTTGCTTTGTGAAAAACACAGCGTGGGGTTGACAAGAAAGGTCATCATATTTCTCCCGGATCAAGGAGGACCTTCTGCGGTAGGCCACATAGTGACCAAGAGCATCCCTCGATGGCCCTGGTATGAATGCAACAATTCCTCGTAGTGCGAATGAGTCTTTGTTTACTTGCAAGTTGACTGGAAATTCAGGCAGTGGATAATGAGTGTCCGCACCTGTTTCTATGCACAATAGTTGTCCAGTAGTGTAGCTGTGTGTGACTGAGCCATGGCAGAGCAATTTCAATGGAGGGTCAAATTTCAAGCTATCTGGGCCCTCATCAGGCAACTTCAATGGCCTCAAACATGTGGATGGGTTAAGTAGTAGTCCATCTTCCAGTGCAGCTTGTAGCCGCCCCCTTCCCCCCGCTTGTAAAATGTTAACATTGACAGGGAGCAGAGGGACTTCCCTTGAATGTCCTATGCTTCGGCAACAGTATGGGGCGGAGCGCTGACTCTTACTTGTCACACTAGCAACTTGCTTCATAGTTGCAGTGATGATGTAGCTACTACGTTACATTCTGCATTCACTCGATTAACACCTGACTTCAGCTGTACAGACTCAAATGTATCAGACAGTTTTTTGCCCTCTGTGTGTAAACATCACATTGGACTCCCTTTGTGACAAGGGTTTTCACCAAGTGAAACATTTCAATCATTTTCTCTTCTTTGTTGACATAACTGCAAAATGCCTGTCATAGAATGCACAACAGAGACAGTGGCAAAAGGAATCAAAGGTCATGTAGTTGCAATTTCTTAGAAGACAAACTGGTTCGTTTTCTTTTCAAGTTAGGATCTACATGCGACCACTCAGGGCAAGGATTAAGGTAGGAAGAACTCCTCTTTTTAGGGGGAAGAGCAAGGCCTCTCCCGTTTTCAACGAATTCATCCCTTTGTAGATTCCTCTCTCCTGTCATTGTATGTTCATCTTCTGATATTGCAAGGACCCCCTGATGCTGTTTCCCATGACCCGATGTGGATTCCTCCACCTTTGAGATCTTTTTTATTTTTTTTAAAGTGCGCGCTGAAATCTTCACAGGTGTGGAGAACAGCTTCATCTTGCCTTCAATAGGCCGTAGGTGACGGACAATGAAGTGGTCTATATGTATCCTGTTTTGACTAGAGGGGCTTTTATTTTGAAAACCACTCGCTGATAACTTACCTGGTTCCTACCGCAAGTGAGAGAAAAGAGAAAACGGTGAAACGAAATGTTTAATGTATTAGCACACCCCCCCCCCCCCGAAGAGGCACAAGCTCTTACGCTAGTTTTGGGATTTCCAATAAATCTAAACTCATCAGTTCATGTGTCAGACCATCTTTAGGAGGGATATGCTACGAATGGGGTGCAGGGTAACATCACAGCCTATGGAATATAATGCTCAATATCTCCAAAAGCATTACAGCGCAAACGATAGTAAAAAAGAAAAAAAGGTGCTCCCAAGAGTGGAGGACAGCATTACCTCTTCAGAAAAGCGCTATGACGTGAGCTGTTTTATTTATTTATTTATTTATTATCAGCCGACCAATCACAACGAAGAGGGTGGATTACGTAAAGCCGGGTACGACGTTGTCAGTCTCTGATAACGCCGACAAACATGGCGATGCTGGTGCTGGCAGGAAAGCTGACACCTACTCTAGGCAAATATGAACACGGCCTCCTCTCTCCGGGCACGAGAAGCTGTTTAACCAAATAGACAAGCAGGCTGCAAAAATTACGTCAACACGCATCCGTACATCCGCTTTTCTCTCACTTTAGCTCAAGAGGTGCAGTAGGCACCGCTTTTCCTACATCGAAAAAAACAACACAAACCCCCCCCCCCCACCCAGCGTGAGCTATTATGGTAGCGCTCGTGAATTTTGAAGCAGTAATTTACTCAAAACAGCAATATGGTGCTAATAAAATGGCTGGCTGGGCTACTCTATTAAATCCAAAAGGGATGACGCGCAGCCCTCTCCATCTCCGCCAAGAACGCCTCTACATGCGATCAAGATCTGGAAGAGGAAAAAAGCGGCGCGGTATGTCTCCCGCCAAAACGCATCCAGTGAGATCGCAGCCATAGGAGAGGCAAAGGTTGGCCAGAATACCCTACTTATAAATGGACAGTGCCAAAAGGGGAGGTGAGGCAAGAGAGAGGCAGGGAGTTGTAGATTTAACAGGACAACATATAAAAAAGGGGGGGGGGACTGCAAAAGTCGACCATAAATCGCCAGTCTATTGGACAGTTGTGGTCAGACTTTCCCCAGTTAGCATCTCGTTAGCAGTAGCTTCCGCCTGTTAAGTAATGAGTCAAAAATGTGTGCTAGCGTTTATAATCTAGAAAAATCTGCCAGCGGCTTTTCCCTGTGCCAGTCACAGGCCTTATTTGAGGTGACTTTGTTTATGCCAACGGAAACCTGAACTGTTTGGAACAGTGAACCATCCGCCATCTTGTGACTACCCTATGTTACTACAAAATCACATCAGACTGGGCCACTTCTTGACAGGTTTGCAACAGCAGTAAAATCTGCATATTGCAGGTCAGACTGTTTATGTCTGAACTTGTACTCTGCGTGTGGTGCAGGGGATATAGGAGTAGAAGCCCACCTCTACTCCTGCAGTTGAAGCAAACCACCTCGTTGTTGGGCCTGCAAACCAAAATTTAGTCCCAAAAGGGTAAATGATATCCCGTCTTGTCCTTTAAAAAGACATGAATTTGCAGAATGAATTCCATGGAAATGGCTGCAGGAACTTTAAAATCCACTATGAATTGATTGATACAAATGGACAATTCATCACTATTAACGAATGAATGATGAGCAATCCTGCAACACTAAGATAACCCTTCAGAGGCCCTTTTATGTGGGAAAAGTCCCCCTAAGACTTCATCCACACTTTTTTAGAGTAAAGGTCGGCCGATTAAGATAGTTTTCTATAAAAGGGTCTGAATCTTCCTTCATATCTAGTTTATGTCTGCCTCCATTGCATGTACTTGGCAGAAGATGGATTCAAAGTCAAAGGTCTGCCTGTCAAGAAATATCTGCTGGGGTAGTCTATTCCAGGCCCCCTTTGGTGTCCTTTTCAGCACATTGACAGACCTACAGTAGTTTCATATATAAAAAAAACAAAAAAAGAACAGGAAAAAGCACTTTTAATGCCTTGCTTATAAAAAGAGGCTGGGTGCTAATGAAGCGTGTGACAGAGTTCCCAGCCAGCGTCGCATACCACCACACAAAGACCCACAGCAAAACCATTAGCCAGCCCCTATTCCTCCATTCTCCCTCCTGCAAAAGGAAAGAGAAGAAAAAAAACCCAACAAGGAAACACTCCAAGAAAAGACTTTGAGTGAGGAGGGGGAAACCGCCTTGTAGCAGATTACATGGGAGAGGGAGGAGCAGGACAGGGGTGCTTTTGGCAGAGTGAAAACCTGTCTCATGCTGAGCGGAGCGAAGGGAAGCAGACAGCCTGATTACGGTGGGGGCAGTCGGGGGTAATTTTGCCTGTCGCCTGTCTCTGCTGCTCCAGTTCCTACCTGGCAGACCAGACTCTCTATGATGTAAAAGACAAAGTAACAAAAAAGGGTCCATCTCAGAACGTTGACGACTCCCCTCCTGAAGGGAGTGTGGAAAAAAAGGCAAACAGAGCTGCGCTTAATTAACACGCTCTCTAAGATAAACTCTTTTAAGAGAGTTCCTAAAATAGGTGACACACATATCTTGAAAATTAAGTTTCTAATTTAGAGAGAAGAAAAAATTGGAGCGCTTTATCCACATTTTGCTTTTTGTCCCACTCAATAGAGGTATTTTATATTCAAAACTCACACGTGCGCCTTAAATTGGGTTGCTTTTGTACTTCTTCTCTAGAAGAGCACTTTTTTATCTTCTTCTTCTTTTTTTTGGGTTGCAGTCCCCCCCTCCCCCCAACTCGTGATTTGTGATCACTGAGGATTTTGTTTGATACCCTAGCACACCCAACTGCTTTCTTTTTTACAAAATGAAATGACTAACGCTCCACCATGTTTTGCAGCGGCACTGTGTACTCACGCCAAACACACAACTCTGTCAACATGGAGGTAAAAGAGCACGCAGACAAAGCTGTACGCCCGCACACATAAAAACACGTATACCTTCAACGACACGTCTCAAAACATAGACTTAAATTTTCCACGTAAGATATTACTTAAGTTGGTATTTGATAGATGCCCTATAAATAACTGCCCCTTACGTAACTGTATGATAGCAGGCTGGGACTCAAGCAGGGCTAAAAGGGGTTTTTCAACTCCCGTTTTTTCTTTTCTTCTTCTTTTTTTTTTTACAGTGTGCCAAAATACCTTTCATTTCTGCCAAAGAAATAAGTGAGGCAGGCTAATGAAATAAAGCAAAGATGAAAACTGACAGACAGTGATGCACTTGTTGCGTAAAGAGAGGGGAAGGGAAAAGAGCTCTGCAACATGTCTGCAAAACAAAACAAAAAACACAATAGAAAAAGGTCTGTGACTTGATTGTATGATCCACATAAACACACACACACACACACACACACACACACACACACACACACACACACACACACACACACACACACACACACGGGCAGCGGGGGGGGGGGGCACAATGAGTAGGGTAACTGCCTTTCAAATGGGGGCGTTCCTTCTTGACCCTCTTTGTCAGTTTGTCAGCCCTGTGGAAGTGCAGTTGAGCAAGGCATTGAATCCCTATCGCCTCAACGGCTGCATTTGTGTAGTTGACATTGACCTTTAACCTCCATGTATGCAGCAATAAAGACCAGATGCATGCACACACACACGCACACACGCACACACACACACACTGCCAGTAGGGATACTATAATTTAATCAAGTAAATTCAATTAAGAAACTGGTGAATAAAACAGATGAGACACATACAGATGATGGAGCAAAATGTTGCAGACTTATTTATGACACAGGAAGATATAACCTGCACTAATCAACTGTAGAGGAAAACAGAGTTCATGAGAAATTAGAGGTTGTACCTCCAAAACCTTATTTGACACAACGTAGAAAAAGCATTTTGCTGACGGCCTCTTAAAATGGGTATGTCATTCAGAAATGACCTCTGCACTTAGACTGTGACAACACACATGTCGCTATGCACACATGTTGCTATGCACGCACATGTTGCTATGAGGTAATGTCACACTGATACACGTGTTGCTACTTTCCCCTACTGTACCGAAAAGTGACACGAACACAGATGTGCCAAGCGCGATGTGCCAAGCGCTTCAAACGTGGGGGGGGGGGGGTCACAAAGCGGCCTTTTTGGCAAGACAAACGCGAACCCCGTCAGTCGTTCAGCTTTGCATTCCCTCCCGTTTTCACTCAGCCGGCCGCATCTGCACGTGCATGCTCACGCGGAGCGGGCAGGGCGCGGCGTCCCGCACCCAAGAGCACCGCAAGGCGCAAGGCCGGGGAAGCGCTCCCAGATAAGACGCTGAACCTGTGAACTTCCAGTAACAGGGCCGGCGGCGCTAGTCTCCAACCACCCCCGCCGCCGGCCCTTTGTACTCCACCGAGCTCAAGTGCGCCGCGGAATCCGAGCAGGGAGCGGGGCGTCGTGTCAAGAGACCCCGCAGAGGCCCAAGCCCGCGCGCGGAGGGCTCGCGATCGCTCCACACACCCCCCCCCCCCCGCTCGGAAACACTCAAGCGACAGCGTGGCGGCGCGTCTGCAGCTCACCACCGCTACAACGGCCATGTTTTAGTTACAGGGCGTACTAAGAGTATCTGTGTAACGGACAAACTGTGGTGGAACGGTGGAGAAGGGCGACCTTGAGGCGCTCCAGGCGTCTGCCTGCGGAATGCTTTTCTAAAAAAGCGGAGTGAAAAACCCGGATGACGGAAGGGGATGCGACCGTGTCCGAGTTGTTATTTCTGTTTAAAGGCAGGACATCCCTGTTCTCCTCCTCCACACACACACACACACGCGCTCACACGCACACACACACACACGCGCACACACACACACACACGCACAGAGGCAGCAGCTCCCCCGCAGCCAGTTATTTGTGAGTGGAAAAGGAATCTTAACATTTACAGTAAGATTATAATTACACGGAGAGCCGTCTCAAGGCTATGGACGGGAGACTGTGCCAAGCACACACACAACCCCCGCGGACTTCGGTGGAGCAGATATATGTCATTTGTTTTGCTGATATCATGAGACAGCCTATCGTCCACGGCGTCAAGAGATTAGAACGCCAACCACACACTTGACAATAAGTCGCTGAAAGGCACGTCTGGTCACAAGCGTGGTAAGCGAAACGCCTCAGTGCCGTTTGACATTTCTCACGACTCCTCTCGTTATTTCAACCCTTTTATTTCCGTCCACCTCCACTCGTCCGGTTCCACGACTTTATAAGCCCACAGTCAATTAACACTTGTTGCACTACACACCGCACTGTATGCAGTATGACAGCTTATGCCACATGGATCTCTGAACTTGTTGATGTGGAAGTGAACTTGTGCACCGCCCTGTTTTACCCCACTAACCCACTACTGGGGTAAAACAGCTGCTTGCGGCGGATGGATAATTTACAAGCTGCCCATTCAATAACTGAGACTGGAAGTGCTGTGAAGTGGTCTTTGCTATCATGAGCCACCCATTAGAGCTATATTTGATCCACGGAGCCAATAAAAATCACAGCAGCAGCAGCAACAACAACAACAACAATAACAACAACAAAAGAAACATGCAGCATGACTTGGAAACACACGGCTGCACCTGTCACGTAAACTGAACGTGTCCAGGAGTTGACGCCCCCGCTCTTATGGAGGGGGGGGGAAAGTTTGGGAGTTATCCGTTTTCCACAATTTACTCTTTTTTTCTTTTCTTTAACAACGACTTGTAAAGGCAACCAACCTGTCACGTCGGTTGGTCAAACGGCGCTCATCGCGGCGGAGGGGACTCGCCGCGGTGCCTGGCGGAGGTTTGGGGTTCGCAGTGTCCGACCCAGCGCACGGCCGACCCACGCGCAGCTCCGCGGCGGAGGAGAGAGCGCGCGAGAGAGAGAGAGAGAGAGAGAGAGAGAGAGAGAGAGAGAGAGAGAGAGAGAGAGAGAGAGAGAGAGAGAGAGAGAGAGATAGAGAGAGAGAGAGAGGAGAGAGAGAGAGGAGAGAGTGAGGAGAGAGAGAGAGAGAGAGAGGAGAGAGAGCGCGAGGGGGACCGTGACGCGCAAACGCCGAAGTGGAAACACTCATTCGGCAGGCACGAGGGCTTACGAGCTCTTCTGCAACAACCGCCTCGGCGTCCTCCAGCCCCTCGCATGTCATTATCTATTTCCTCCATCTGTCTTAAGAAGTGGAAGATCTGAAACGTCACTAACCACACCCCTCTCTGGAGCGCTGCCCGCGAGTGTTGCACTTGCGCTGAGGGCCAATACTGCTTTGGGGGCGACGTTTCCTCCCAGCTAGTCTGATTCTTCAAGCTTTGTTCTGCCTAAAGTATGCTTGTCACGCTCTCCGGAGTCTACTATTGTTCAGAGCCACCACAGGAGAGACGGCTACGATAATTCAACCAAAAGAGCACCCGTATTATTATTGACATTTTCAAACCCCCACATTTTATCTCTGTGTAGCTGTAATTACCTGATGATCATCCCTGCAACCGTTCATCCATCTGGAACCATTCTCAAAATTGAACACCACTGACGCGTCACAACTTGATACAAAGAAAGAAAAGAAAATGGCAAGAGTCTCCTCGATGGTAATCAAATCTCTTGGCTCTCATGGCAAAGGCGATGCAATGCTCCACCCATTGAGCCACACGGTGAATGAAACCCCCTACCCTGGCAGGGCTGGCGACTGACCGTATCCCACACACCCAGGCACAAAGGCAATTGCAGCGGTACCTGCAAATGTTGTTCACCTATTGTAGAAGGAATGGGGGGAGGGGGGGCTGATCGATGGACCCCCAAACCTGGAGGGCCCTTCAGAGTATTAAGGTGATGTTGTGCTAAATTAGAAGCAGGCAGGATGGAGGAGCCCAGTCTTCACGTCTCGTCACGTTCTCGCATGTCTGCAAGACGTGCGTTGCTAAAGGGACCATGGCAGGAAGAGCTCCCTGACGTGTCCTGCTGAATGGCTATTAGAAACAAAGGGGCGGGTGTTCACCTTTGCAACACATGGCTGACATTGTTGTCAAAACAGTAGAACCTGGTAGGTAGACTGGAATTCTTCTGACTTGTGCGAGGTTTCAATAACATGGTGGAAATGTGTCAACCAATAAATAAATAAATAAATAAAAACACGGCCATTGATAGTTCTGTTGGCGAACCCTCTGTTAGTGCCAGATTTACAAATTCCAGTTTGCACAAGTGTACAAGTATAATTATATGTTGTAGTGGTTATAGGGATGCATAATTCCCCTCATTGAGCTGGTAGGAACGTTTGTTTACAGCTGCTGTTTTCTCGGTTCGAGTTTACAGTGGTGCACTTCCGCTGCGCGGGTTGTTGTTGTTATTGTTGTAATGGTGGAAGGAATAAATGGTGCACGTTGTGTAGCCGAAAGAGAAAGTTGTCACGACTCCTGCTTGAGCTCCTCTACAATGTCTTACATGCCCCCCCCCCTGCGGTGTCATTTTGTGGGCTCAAATGCCCCGCTCAATGGCACGTCAGCAGTGATGATAAAGCGGCTATCTGATTCCAGTTACCATCTCACCGAATACTTCTGGGGTCTGAACAGTTCTTGTCTTTTTATGGCACCATGTTGGCACTGGAAGTAAAGTTGTAGATGCAGACGCCGTCATATTAACGGCAGGCGAAGTGAAAGCTATTTTCCCTCCAGTTTGCCAGACAGGGGTAGATTTATTTGTCAACGGTGAGATTTGAAACCACAATATTTGGGGTGTAGGTTCTGCTTTAGGCCTCTTGGCTGCTCGGCCACACGTCAGTTCTTTTATCAACAAAGGTGCGTCTTGTCTGTGTTTACTGCAGAGGAAGCCACTATGCGATAAGTGATTGCATCCAGCGCCCCCCCCCCCGTCTCCTCACTTATTTCATATGCTGCTGCTGCCACGACCCATTTCCAGCAAAATTTCATGAGATCTGATCTGAATTTGAGCAGGTTTTAGGGCTCCGGGATGACCCCTCTTTCATTTACTTGCAGCTGCAGCGCAACTTCCTGAAATCATTTCCAAGCCAGAATCTGTTTTATAAATGCCTTGCGTGACCTCTCCGCCCTATGTGAAATTTGAAGTATCTTTCAAAACCAGCGCATGGCCTAAATGCCATCTAGGCTTTGCCTTTGTCAGGCCCCGTCCACGTGCTGCCCCAAGTGTAGGAACCAAAGGGGCCTTATTGGACTGACAGGAATCGGGGTGGTTCTCCTAGACTGCCTTGTAAACCGATGATTCGTTCCCTAAATCTTGTTGGAAATATTTTGACACGGGTTTGTGAGAGTTCAAGAGTGGGGCTTTAAACCAGCGGTTGAATGTCAAAGACTCTTAAAGTTGCGCAAGGAAACTCGAGCTGTGTTTGAACCAAAAGCTCGGCGAAACTCGACGAAAAGCGGAGGAGGAGATATTCCACCCTCGACTTCGTTGCAAACTGTCCATTCATTCCAGAGCAAATGCCGAGGACCAGACAAAAGTTACACAAGCCAAAAAAAAGGACACGATATTGTGTTATTTTGTATTATTTTTGTAATACTTGTATCTTTCTCTCCGTCCATTTTTCCCTCTTTCCCTCTCTCCTCTCGTAATTTGATTTAGCGTTCCCCCTCGTTACAATACCCTGCCTTCTGCCTCTCCATCCATCATGCTGTTGCAAGAGTATTCGGTCTGATAATCCCCTTCCAACATACTGCACTTGCTCTTACTCAAACCGAACTTCAGCAACGTCTACCTCCCTCTGCCTGTTGCTGCCTCTCCTGCTCTCTCCCTTTATTTTTGTCTCACTCCTTCTCCCCATCGTCTTCATATAACCGCGTTCACCGTAGAAATCCCTGCAAAGAGCTTAAATAATGTGCGCCACAACAGCAAATCCCACTCCATTAATTTTCAGATGTGGAGGACCAGTGAAGTGGACCAGATTATATCCTGGAATCCTTACCGAGGCCAGAAACTTTGAATGGGAACCGCGTGTTCCCTATCGTGTCCTCCCCAACCCCCTAGCCTCTACTCCACTAGCACAGAGATCAGTAGCAGAAACAGTGAGATGACCCCTGACCCATCCAGAATGTCGTGATGAGGAAGAATGCGTGTGTGTGTGTGTGTGCGTGCGTGCGCTCACAGATGCATGGTGTATGCATGTGTCCTGTTCAGGTTTGTCCATCCATTTGGACTCTCTCTCTCTCTCTCTCTCTCTCTCTCTCTCTCTCTCTCTCTCTCTCTCTCTCTCTCTCTCTCTCTCTCTCTCTCTCTCTCTCTCTCTCTCTCTCTCTCTCTCTCTCTCTCTCCCCTCCTCTCGCCCACTCTCGAGCGTCCAAATTATTTCTTTGCCCAGGTCCAAATTGTGCATGCAGGTTAATTCATCTTTTCCCGAGATTCTTCCCGTAATCATCTCTGAATTACTTTCATTGCCCCTCTGTGCTCCAGCTGCAGTGCTTGTAATGGCAGATGGGGAGAAGGGACTGGATTCCTCGTGCTTTCATCTGCCTGCAGACTATTACTCCAGTAATAGACCGCATATTCAGCAGCGAGCATCCAAGCCGAGCATTGGGTTAGGTCAGGTGGGGACTGATAGATTTGTATTGAGGCTAATAATCCACCATCTGAACAAGGGACGGTGAACAAGGCATGGGTGCCAGAGGAAAAGAGCAGCACCATGTGATACTCCTGTGGGATCGTACAGGTTTTGTTTTGAGCAAGCGTTCATGCCGGGCTTTTGCAGGGATGCGAGAACCCCGTGTCAGTAATTGCTAAAGGCTACATGGCGTGTTGTTGTTGTTGTCGTTGGTTAAGGTCTGGATCGTAAATGCAGTAGAGCAACCTGTGTTTAAATGTTCTTTTTTGTCTGGACTGCTTTTAGCCGCATTACATTGACTAAACATTTCTGTCATAAACTTAATCTGAGCTTTTGAAACAAGAAATGTTTGTTAGGGCGAGCTAGTTCTGAGTTTTGCGTGACTTCTGGTGCCATTACGATGGGCTTGAACCTGCCAGAGAAGCTGGACTCTTCCAGATAAAAGGGTCAACTACATTTTGGGATATAAATAGCAATAATGGTGCATTTAATTGATTACATGGTTAATTTCAATATGACCGCAGGGGGAAGCTGTGCACCCCCTTTTTTTTTCATTTCAACAGGGGCAGATTAGATTAATGGTGAAGTACAGGGAAAGCAGACATCTGCCGATGGGAGAATCCAACATGCAGAACATCCCAGCTGTGCTCTGAGCCTTGTTTTTCCAAGTCAAAGGGGAGCGCAGAGAGCCAACCTCAAGTAACTGGCAACCGTATGTGTGGAACGACAGAACAAAGAGTAAGAATGTGTTCCTGTCTGGCCTGTCTGGTTAGTAAATTAGAAAAAAAGAAGAAAAAGAAACAAAATCATCGAAAAGCAATAGCAGCAGTACTGTATGAAGCATTCAGATCCGTGCACCGAGCCGGGGTGTATCCTTAATGAAGCAGATCTATTGATCCATCAGATTATCAACACGTCTATTGTCAGCACAGTATATTGTTGACTGAGCCAACACGCGTCCCGTCATTAGTAGTCTTCCCTTTAACTTTTAGCAAGGTCAAGTCAAGACATAGTAAGTCTGCACAGCACATGAAACGAGTTTGACTCGGTGACCAAACACAGAGGGCCAGCAGCCTTCTGACAGTAGAGACTAAGAGGAAAGCAGCACTTATACTTGTTATACTCCTTTTAGAAATGGTAGCGGTACACACAATTGGAAATTTTCCTTTTCCATGTATCTAATATACCAACACACACAAGCATGCACATACACACATGGCAGAAACAGTGATGACCAAAAGCTGAACGTATGCTCTGGCTTCCAGGCTGAGTCTGAGCATGTCAAGCCCTCCTGTTGTGTTCGTTTCATGTTAATTTTGTGTTCCCCGGTCCAAAATGACCGCCCCATTATAGGTGATTATAAATCAATAATAACAATACATACATTATCACCTAATGTTGTTTTAGATCGTTTTATCAACTTAAGTGCGTGTGAACATTACAAGTTCTGAACTTCTATTTGCTATTTATGGCCTGTAGGCCTCACTGAGCCGAGCTAATACAACTCGTTTTTGGGTAAAAAAGCATAACGTATGGATTATTTTGACTATAGCAAATACTCAGGTGAAACATATTGTGCAGTTTATCAGACTACTTTGTTCAAAGATTAACATGGATATTTATTTTGAAACCATTTCTCATTTTTAAATAGTGGCACAAAATAACATCTGTTGTGTTCCCGGTCAAAACTGACTGGTTTGATTTTATTAGTGAAGAATCGACATAGGCCCAAAACTACACATGAAAACTTTAGCATATTACAAAACACATGTCTGAACGCAACAACAGCATTACTAACGATATCAAAAACATGAAAATGCTCACAATCTGTCAATCAATTGCGGTTACAGTTTGTGTGTGCAAAAGTGCAACAATCAGTAAATAAAATAATGACAAGTGATACTTCACATCTTGCACAGTAATGTGAAAAATTGCATCAAAGTATTGTTTTAATTTATCACATCTAAAACATATTTACATATTCAAATGAATAGAACTGATTTGTTCACAAATTCAATGAGCATTTCACCAAACAACGTCTTATTTTTCTGGCGCAGATAAAACAATCTGGTAATAGAAAAAAAGTACATGAAACTTGACAGATAAAAAGTAACATACCTTATCAAGGTTGCCAAATCCCCCTTTGATTTTTTTTAAAAATTTTGATATACTTTATTAATCCCCGTGGGGAAATTCTTTCTCTGCATTTAACCCACCCTAGCTGTGTAGCTAGGAGCAGTGGGCAGCCGCCGTGCAGCACCCAGGAACCAACTCCAGTTCGTCTTGCCATGCCTTGCTCAGGGGCACAGACAGGACTATTAACCCTAACATGTACAGTGCTGCTTGAAAGTATGTGAACCCCTTGAGCAGTTTAGATTTTTCTGTTGTTTTACCATGATTTTCTTATTCTATCATCACCAGTTTTTATGTATGAAATGTCAGATATATGTTTATCAGTTGCATGTACTTGTTTTAGTGGGACTTGTTTAAGTAGCCCAAAAACTACATGAAACATGGAATTAGTGTATGTGCAAAAGTAAGTGAACCCCCAGCTGCATTGGTTCAGTCAAGCAGGTAACAGACTCGGGTGAAACACATTTGGGTGCTTAATTAATCATTTAAGCAGACCAATGAAATGAGACATCCTTGGGAAAGGGTTTGGCCTGCACTAATTAAAAGAGAGAGGAAACCAACCAAACCAATGTGGTCCCATACAAATCAACAATGCCGAGAGCAAAGGAGATATCCGAGGACATGAAGAAGAGGGTAGTGACAGCCCATCAGTCTGGGGAGGGCTATAAGACCATCTCCAAAAGATTGCAGCTCCATCCATCCACTGTAAGACATATAATTTACAAATGGACGGCCGTCAACATGACAGCAACTCTGCCTAGAAGTGGACGCCCATCAAAAATATCACCCAGAAGCACCAGAAAAATAATAAATCAGGTAAAGGCCAACCCACACATCACCTCTAGAGAGTTGCAGACCTCTCTGGTAGCATCTGGGACAAATGTGCATGCGTCTACAATCAGACGGAAATTGAATAGCCATGACATTCGTGGGAGGGTTGCTATAAGGAAGCCTCTGCTCTCAAAAAAGAACAAAGCTGCCCATTTCAACTTTGCCAGAGAGCACTTGGACAAACCAGAGACCTTCTGGAAGTCCATTCTCTGGACAGACGAGTCCAAAATAGAATTATTTGGTCATAATCAAAACCAACATGTTTGGAGAAAAGCCAACACTGCATATGAAGAAAAGAACCTCCTCCCAACAGTGAAGCATGGTGGTGGAAATGTGAAGGTCTGGGGCTGCTTTTCTGCTTCTGGACCTGGACGACTCCATATTATCCAAGGAACCATGAATTCTCCGGCATATCAACAAATTCTTGACCAGAATCTCCTGCCATCAGTCAGGGAGTTGAAGCTGGGACGAAAATGGATTATGCAACAAGACAATTACCCAAAGCATTCCAGCAAAACTACAAAGGCATGGCTTCAGAGAAAGAGGATTCGTACTCTGGATAGGCCCAGTCAAAGTCCGGACCTTAATCCAATTGAAATGTTGTGGCGAGACCTGAAGAAGTTGGTACATACCAGATGTCCCTCCAACCTCTCTCAACTGGCTGAGTTCTGCAAGGAGGAGTGGGCAAAAATCCCCATAAGCAGATGTGAGAGACTGGTTAGTGGTTACAGAAGACGTTTGGTTGAAGTAATGGCTGCAAAAGGAGGAGCCACAAGCTACTAATACAAGGGTTCACATACTTTTGCACATGTTACATTTTCAGTTTTTGTGAAATAAACCACTTTTGTTGAATTAAATATTTGTGTGTGTGTCCATTATTTGGAAGGTGTGCTTTACAAATTGGGATTTGGATGTATGTGTAATAAGCTTATTTTAATGTTTTTTACAAAAAACAGTGACCATGTCTGGAGGGTTCACAAACTTTCAAGCAGCACTGTATGTCTTTTTGATGGTGGGGGAAACCGTAGCACCCGGGGAAATCTCACCGCAGACATGGGGAGAACATGCAAACCCCACACAGAGGACGACCTGGGATGACCCCCAAGGTTGGACAACCCTGGGGTTTGAACCCAGGACTTTCTTGCTGTGAGGCAACAGCGCTAACCACTGGGCCACCGTGCCTCCCATGTTCCTGTTGTAACCCAGGGCAGTGTTGGGCTTCATGTCCTCCCTGGTACGCACAGTGGCATCCCTGTGCAAAGTTATCATCAGGAGCACAGTCTTCTTTTTCTTCAGGCAGTAGGACACAAGAGTGTGTGTATTGGTGAAGGCAAATTTAGAGGAAAAACGATCCCTGTTCTTGGTAGTGAGTGAGGCAGGAGGAAACTCGGGCTTGTTCTGACCGTCTCCACCATGGTCTTTTTTTTTTTTTGCAGCTGCAGCTCCTGACCAAGAGCATATGAGGTAAAGAAATTGTCACATGCTATGTTGTGCCTCTGGAGACCTGCAGTCCTTTCCAGGACCACCCACTTTCCCTGGTTCCTTTCGAGAACACCGCTAGCAGGTTTCCCGGTGTAAACTTGCATGTTCCAGGCATAACTTGTCCTGTCATCACATGCTGCCCATAGCTTTATTCCATATTTAGACGGTTTGCTCGTCATATACTGTTTGAATGGGCAGCATTCCCTAAAAGTGACCAGACACTCATCCACTGTGATATCTGGACTTGAGTTATAGATGAGTGGCAGGCGCTCCACCCACTTGTGCCAAACTTCTCTGATTGCTGCCAGCTTGTCTGGTTGATGGCGGCCTGGTCTTGTCTCACGGTTGTCGAAGCGAATCACCCATGACATCACGTGAAATGTCTGGAGTGACATAGTGGCACGAAAAATTGCCCAACCAGACTCTGCATGCCATAAACTGGTGGTAGATTCGTTTTTGGATCTGTACACATGAGGTAGACCAGACTTCTGTCTGGTCTACCTCCTTCCAGTTGTCTTTGTAAACACGTCCTCCCTCCGATTTGGTCATGTTTATCACTATAGTTACAAATGAATTTGCCAGGAACAGTTCAAAGCAGGATTTTATGTCATCAACCCGGGGTATGGTGTATCTTGATGGCCCCGGGGTCATCCTGATAAAATTTTCAGCTGACAGCCAACCTCTACTCTCCGGTGGGGATGAAGACAAGGACAAATTCCTATTCTTTGACCGGAATTTAACAACAACCTCAGCAGGGTTCTCTTCCCCATCAATGGATTGTTCCACATCAGTTGACTCTTGGTCTGGATCCTATTCAACATCTGACACCTCCTCCTCTAATGCATCTTCACTGTCAGTGTCCTGGCCTCTCTCCTCCTCACCAGTGCAGTGATCAAAGATAAGATCAAGAATCAAGAGCCCCACATGCAGTATATCGAGTAGTCATTGTGCTGCCACAGAATGAATTGTGAGCAAGGCCTCAAAAAAGCTTTATATACCAAAGCTGCGAGAAAAGTTCTATATATTATAGAAAAAATGTTGCGATTGTTTGTTAGAATGCCAACAGGTGTGGTTCCTATGGCCAAAAGAGTCTATTGGGGAAAGGTTCCCTTGGGGGTTGCCATGGAAGCCAAGAAGGGGAGTGAGGTGTGTGTGTGTGTGTGTGTGTGTGTGTGCGTATCTTCTCCTGGATCACTGGCTCGCCACCTTGTCGTGGTGGAAAAGCTTATATGTACGAATGATCCCAAGAGCTATGCCATCCGGAGCTTGGTGCCTGGTATCCAAGGCAGATAGGTCAAGGGGGAGGTTCCAGATGAGGTGCTATCCAACAAAGACCTGAATGGCAAAACTGGTGGAAGATGTCTCCAGGTCACAATGGCAGTGAAGGCGGATGAAAGCTGCAACAGAGGGTGGTCCCCAATTGTCTTGGTTCTCCATCCCACTGGACTCTGGCCACCCCCTGTCCAGGACCGTGTGGTGGCTGCAGGCGCATCAGCCTCTCCACGTAAAAAGCTGTCACATGCAGGCATCCTCCCGCAAGGATACCCACAAGGAGCTAGAAGGACAGTCGTACTCAACCCCGAGTGACTGCTGATGATGATGATGGTGTGTGTGTGTGTGCTCAAACACACATGCAAGTGGTGATCTCGGGGGAGGAAGTGTGTCCATCGGATGAATGGGCATGTGACTGAACTCAATTTCATACACTAATTGACCGGGAATATCACAGGTTTTAAATAAAACACCAATAATTTAATGAAAATTATCGTCTCCCTGAACAGGTGCCGTGACCAGGACACATACCCACATCCGGCTTCCCACCTGCAGACACGGCCAATTATATGTCTGTAGGGACACCCGACCAAGCCGGAGGTAACATAGGGATTCGAAGTGGCGATCTCTGTGTTGATAGGCAACAGAATAGACCGCCAAACCACCCGGATGCCCCAATGAAAATGATCAAAATGTATCTTGTGTGTTCAGATGCCCTGTATGGACAAAGTGATGGAACCTTATGACAATCAGATTAAATGAACTACATTTTTCAGAGAAAACTTGTAAATTGGTCCAATTCGGGAAGAGTATCTAAGAATTTTAGAGCATTTACAGATCTAGGACTTAGAAAGGGACATGGCCTTATTAGGTACCTTGGAGAAAGTTGTGTAATCCAATGTAGTGGATAATTGCTTTAAGAGATCGGCGTTTTGGGATGAGTGTTGTCAGGCTGCTACAGCTTAGGGCTGGGTGATATTGACAAAATCAAATCTCACAATAATTTTGACTGAATACCTCGTTATTGATAATGTGACAGTATTTTGGGGATGGCTATTGGTGCTTTCATAAGATAACACAAGAAAATGTTGAGAAACTGTCACTAGTGGTGTGGATGTGATGACCAAGCAAGTAGAGGCATTAATTGGTCATTTAACTCAGCCAAAACAGTTGAATATGTTCAGAAAATGGTATCACTTTACTGTAATGAAGCCTTTAAGACCAAGAAATGACAATATTTAAGTGTTACGATGACTACAGTCCCAGAAGATATCTAGTCTCATATCACAATCTTGATATTATATTGATATATTGCCTAACTCTACTATGGCTCTGACCATTGCACTGCTGGGTACATGTTGTTGATAATATTTGTGATCTGCAACAACGGATGCAGCCGTTGTTGCAGATCACAATCTAGCGTCAACCATGGTTTAATAACATGTTTGACCTGAGCGTGATCATTTTGCATAGTCGTTAGAATTGTTTCCATTCAAACAACTGTATGAAACTAACAGAAATGTCGTATTTCCATGAGTTTTTCCACGTCGTTTTCCACCGTTTCTTTTTTTATTGAACGTAATGAACATACAATCGGCGTTAAGTGAAATATACATCCCTATATAATTTACATCTCTACGAGTGAAAATGGAAAAAGGCAGATAATCAAATGAAATATGCAAAGTAAACAAATTAATTAGTCCAACCTTGGGGATCGTCCTGGGTCATCCTCTGTGTGGAGTTTGCATGTTTTCCCCGTGTCTGCGTGGGTTTCTTCCAGGGGCTTCGGTTTCCTCCCACAGTCCAAAGACATGTAGGTCAGTTGAATCGGCCATACTAAATTGTCCCTAGGTATGAATGTGTGTGTGCATGCATGCATGTGTGCGTGTGTGTGGGCCCTGTGATGGCCTGGTGGCCTGTCCAGTGTGTCTCCCCGCCTGCTGCCCAATGACTGCTGGAATAGGCTCCAGCATCCCCGCGACCCTGAGAGCAGCATAAGCGGTTCAGATAATGGATGGATGGAACAACGGATGCTCTTTCTCCTGATCCACTCATTGTAAATCACTGAAGGTAAGTACCCTAAAGCAACATTTGAAGTAATATATGATTTACTGTGAACTCATGAAAACCTGTCATTTTTAAACTGAAACCCTTATTCACACACTATTCATTCACAAGTAGTCTGAGAAGCCTGGAGGAGATTTTGCATGCCAAAATCGTTTTGATTAGCAGCTATCGCTAAAGAGATACAAGAATTCAAACAAGAGCTACGAGGTGACTTTGCCAGACTCAAAGATGAGGTGAAAAGGGAAGTGAAGGAAGAGATCGCTTGCTTCCGAGAAGAAATGACACAGATGTTTGCAGAGAGCAACGGCGAAATACAGGCGCAGAAAGCGCACATGAGTGAAGCCCAGAAGCGCATAGCCGAGCTAGAGGAATGGCAGGCGAACTCGACAGAACTGCTGATGGACATGTCGATCCAAACGCGCCAGATGCAGGAAAAACTAATGGACTTGGAAGGGAGGTCAAGGAGGAGCAATATTCGAATCTTTGGTGTGCCAGAGGAGACGGAGGGAGGCTCCATAACCAGTACGTGGAACAACTCTTGAATACTCAACTTGACTTAGAAGAAGGGACCAATCTCCAGATACAAAGAGCTCACAGAGCCCTCGCTCAGAAACCCCCTCCGACAGCTCCCCCCAGGTCAATAGTGGTGAGCTTTCAACAGTTTGATATAAAAGAAATGATTCTCAAGAAAGCATGGGAAAAGAATAAGATAGAGATAGGGGACAAACGTATTTACTTTGATCACGATTACGCAGCTGAAGTGGTCCGGAAAAGAAAATCATAGTTGGGCATTAAGAAAGTGCTCAAGGGTAAAGGAATTCGTTTCCAGACACCCCTCGCCAAAATGAGGATCCACTGGAACAACGGAACGAAGACATACGACAATGCCAGGGAAGCTGCGATGGACATGAAAGACGAGAGGCTGCGACATCGAGATACCAGACAATGACACGGCAACCACGGCCACAGAGCATGTGGAGGCGACTGGGACGCGAGCAGGGTGGCAACGAGTCCAAGGCGCGAAAGGAGGACGTGAAGCTGCACAGCGAGCGAAAGAGAAGCTCCAGGCCTATCGGAGAAAGTAGGATTGGTATCGTTCTGACTGAGTTGAGCTCCATTACAAAAGGCTTTTTCATCACATGCCACTGAGAGAGGTAGGCTATATGGTTGCCAAACGTTGGACATGCCTAGACAAGGCTGTAGGCCTATCCCATGTGATGGGCAAAATGTCAAGTCTAGAGTGGGGCCCTTTCTGAAAAGGATTTCCCCTTCACCTACCAACGGGGACTCGGGGTGGTTAGGCCCCTTTAGTTGGAAGTTATTTTTGTTGTTGATTAATGTGTTTTATATTTGTAGTTTTTTTGTCTGGAGCTCTGTGGGAATATATGGAAAAAGAGTATCAAGATGTCTAGATGGTTCACACTACTAAAATAATGTCGCTGAATGTTAATGGTCTAAATATGTTAAAGAAGAGGGAAAAGGTTATGATTAAGCTAAAAAAGGAGGATGTACAAATCATATTCCTCCAAGAGACCCATTTAACACAGATAGAGCATGGGAAACTTAAGAAATATGGGTACAGACATTCATATTATAGCTCCTACAAGGAAGGGCGCAGGAGAGGTGTTGCAATTTTAATATCAAACAAAACTCAATTCGATTATGATAGGGAGATTGGAGACAAGGAGGGGAGATATATTATAGTGAAGGGGAGGTTAGAGAACAAACCAGTGACATTGGTAAATATATACGCCCCTCCTGAAAGTGATAAAAGATTTTTAAATCTTTGTTTGATGAGATAGCAAACGAGTCAGAGGTGGTCTTAATTTGTGGGGGAGATTTGAATGTCGTTTTGAATCACAAAATGGATACGACCAGTATCAAAAGGACTAAAACACAGGTCACTCGATTTGTAAATATATCACTGGAAGAGATGGGGATGGATGATGTGTGGAGACAATTACACCCTCAGGAAAAAGACTATACACATTACTCAGCTGTACATAAAGTTCATTCAAGGATAGACTATTTCCTTATGAGCAAAGACGATATTTACAGAGTAAAGGAGTGTGGGATTGGAGGGGCGGATATCTCAGATCACAATCCAGTATATTTAGAAATTAATTTGAATTGTAGAAAGCGAAATACGGTTTGGAGGTTTAATGTGGGTCTACTGAATAGTGAGCAGAGTAAGATTATGTTAAAGACAGATATTCGGACATATCTAGAAGAAAACAGCAATGGGGAAGTAGACCCAACAATATTTTGGGATGCCATGAAGGCGGTCATCAGGGGAAAGTTAATAGCGCATTCAGCATTGATCAAAAAGGCAAGATCAATTATATCCAGAAAGAATACGGACAGGTTAAGAGAAATGGAGAGGGAATACCAGACTGCGGGAAACCCCGTGGTGTTGGAGCAAATCAAATCGGCTAAGTCAGACATTAATAAAGAACTGTCAGATGAAGTTGAGAAAAAAAGCTTGTTTCTCAAACAAAGATATTATGAAACAGGCCCGCGCGCAACTAAACTGTTGGCAAAACGTATTCGCACACAGCAAGCAGTTGGCCATATACATAAGATCAGAGACCCCCATTCAAATGAGTTAACGAATATACCAGAAAGCATAGAGGACATATTTTTGGGATATTATAAAGAGCTATATTCACAACCCACACCTGCACCTGAAGCGGAAATTAATACCTTTTTGAATTCATTAGATTTACCCTCAATTGGACGGCTCCAAAAGGACAAATTAACAGCTGACATCAAGATGGAAGAGGTGATAGATGCAATAAATTCTTTGAAAAACAATAGAAGCCCGGGCAGCGATGGATACCCTGCAGAATGGTACAAAGTGTTTAGGGAAGAGCTGGCACCGATACTTCTGAGATCCTTCAATTGGACACTTCACAATAATAAGATACCACCATCATGGTCAGAGGCAATAATCACAGTCATTCCAAAACCGGGAAAGGATAAAGAATATTGTGGGAACTACAGACCTATTTCATTATTAAATGTAGATTATAAAATATATACGACAATTATCTCCAAAAGGTTAAACTCATTCATAGGTGATTTGATAGATGAAGATCAAACAGGATTCATGAGAGAAAGACAAACGCATGATAATATCAGAAGGACATTGCATATTGTTGATCAAGCGAGTAAGAGAAAACAAGCTACACTATTAGTAAGTTTAGATGCAGAAAAAGCATTCGATCGGGTGTCTTGGAATTTTTTGTATGCAGTATTGGAACGACTAGGGTTCAGCAATAAGTCAATACAGTGCATTAAAACATTATATCAACAACCTAATGCTCGGATTAAAATAAACGGGAGTTTAACGAACAAGTTCAGTTTGCAGAGGTCGACAAGATAAGGATGCTGTTTGTCTCCAACACTGTTCGCGTTATTCATTGAGCCTTTAGCGGAGGCCATTTGCCAAAATGAAGGAATTAATGGAGTGACAGCGAATGGCACTGTCCACAAGGTGGGACTATTTGCTGATGATGTCATAGCCTATCTTGAGCAACCACATACATCACTCCCTCAACTAATGAAGCTACTACAACTATATGGTCATTTATAAGGATATAAAATTAACATCTCAAAAACACAGGTGCTAGTTCTCAATTATACTCCAACCACAGAATTCAAGGGAAAATTTTACTTTAATTGGAATCTAAACAAAATCAAATATTTGGGAATTTACATTACCAAGGAATTGTCTAAATTACCTAAAGCAAATTACGGCAAGATCAACGATGTGATGCAAAAGGATATTGATAGATGGTCCACTCTGCCACTTGACTTCAGCTCAAGAATTAAGACAGTTAGAATGAATATTCTACCAAGGCTTCTTTATCTATTCCAATCGTTGCCTGTAGAGGTGACTCAAGCTCAATTTGATAGGTGGGATAGGATAATATCTAGATTTATTTGGGGAGGGAAGAAGCCCAGAGTAAGGTATGAAACTCTCCAACTCTCAAAGGAAAAGGGAGGTATGGGTTTACCAAATCTAAAAGAATATTTCAAAGCTGCCCAACTGAGATATGCTGTTGACTGGTGTAGGCAAGATTACATGGCCAAGTGGAAAGTCATGGAAAGGGAATATGGTGGGTACCCTATCCAGAATATTTTAGGGGATAAAGAAGTATACAAGAAAACAAAAACCCACATGGATTCAGTCACATTATTTACACTGGAGTTATGGTTTAAATTGATTAAAATCAACAAATTACAAGATGAGATACAGTTATTGAGATGGGTAGCATATGATAGAGACTTTACTCCAGCGAGGCATGACACAGTTTTTAAACTGTGGGTTAACTGGGGAATCACAGCATGGTGCACTCTAGAGGAAAAAGGGGAGATGGAGAGTTTTCAGGGTATGAAAGACAAGTTTGATTTGGAGAATCATGACTTCTTTAGATATTTACAATTAAGGGATTATTACAACAAACGTATCAGGAGAGGACCCTCCATGGAGGTGAACAGTGTGATTCAAATTATAATCAACGCATATAAAGGGAGAAAATCCAGGACTATATCTGTACTATATCAAGCTCTCACAACTAATAAACACTCAACTACATATATAAAAGAAAAATGGGAATTAGAATTTGGCACAGAAATTACAGAGGAGGACTGGCAGAATATGTGGAAAGTTCATCAATCCTCCACTAGTTCGCGGATATGGAGGGAATTCTCCTGGAAAAATCTGATACGTTTTTTTATTACACCAAAAATCAAAAATAGATACTCCAGCACCAAACTGTCATGCTGGAGGAAATGTGGAACAGAGGATGTAGACCACTCGCATATATTTTGGAAATGTAATAAGCTCGCGATGTTTTGGGAGATGGTTCATGATGTAATACAAAAGGTACTAGGATATGACTTCCCTAAGAGCTATATGACCCTCTATTTCTGTAATTTTAAAAACGACGATATAGGGCCAAGTGATAGATGTTTGGTTAAGATACTGCTGATTGCGGCTAAGAAGGCAATCACAAGAAAATGGTGCCAGGTGGACGCACCCACACAAGGACAATGGATGGAAATAGTGGAAGACATTCATACAATGGAAAAACTGACTCATCGATTGAGACTTACAGTACCTTGGATGGAAGACCAGTGGAAGAAATGGACATGGTTTAAGGAGCAAACACGCGACAACATAATTCATGACAACACTTAAGACTGGAAAGTTAGACCCACAGGAAGCTCATGTAGTTCATTTTTTTGTGTTTTTTTTGTTTGTTTGTTTTGAGTTGCCCTGTTGGGCTTGTGTAAGTAAATGTAGATAATTCAATGTTTACTTCTGAATACGGATGCCATGTTTGTATTGACCTAAAAACTTCAATAAAAACTAAAGTGATAAAAAAAAATCGTTTTGGGTAAAAGCATGCCCTGAGTGACTAACTTTTTAATTGATCTGTAGGTGACCTCAATGCATATGATCTCAATGTTTTGTCGCCTCAGCACCCAGTTTATCTGCATGAATTCACTCTCAGTTCTGCTACCAATCATTTTGTTGTATATCATAATACTGGAAATCAATTAATGAAATAGTACATAATTTAAATATATGTATATTTTCCATCCATCCATTATCTTAACCGCTTATCCTGCTCTCAGGATCGCGGGGATGCTGGAGCCTATTCCAGCATTCCAGCAGTCATTGGGCGGCAGGCGGGGAGTCACCCTGGACAGGACGCCAGGCCATCACACACACACACACACACACACACCTAGGGACAATTTAGTATGGCTAATTCACCTGACCTACATGTCTTTGGACTGTGGGAGGAAACTGGAGCTCCCGGAAGAAACCCACGCAGACACGGGAGAACATGCAAACTCCACACAGAGGATGACCCGGGTCCACCCCCAAGGTTGTACTACCCCGAGGTTCGAACCCAGGACCTTCTTGCTGTGAGGCAACCGCGCTAACCACTGTACCACCGTGCCTATATGTATATTTTACATATATTAAATTACATATTTTTACCACAAATGTTGCTTTTTGTGTTCTTTTCAGGTAATGTTTCAACAATATTTACAAATAGTATCTCATAACTGCTGTTTGTAGTGACTGCAATGAAATCCACAATGGTTTGGGAGCTCTAAGGAAAGGCAGTGGTGTTACTTAGTCATTTCAAAGCTACCAAAAACCTTATAAAACAAGATAAAAGTACTTCATATATATACTTTGACAATATTTTTGTTTAGGTCTTCATTTGGAATGTAGTTTAGCAAAATATTCTAGAATTCGGTGGCAGTTGGAAGAATGAAGGACATGTCTGTGAATGTTCTCATTCATCCAGGTCATGGTTATCCAAAGGAGTTGAATCAAGTGCAACTGGACTTGGTATATAAATGAAGAAGGACCATATTATTATAAAACTAGAGAGCACAAAAGGATATATTTTGGACTTGTGAATGCTCACTGCCTACCCAAGCCACTGACCTCACCGCACACCACTGGAGCGCACACACACACACTCACACATGCACACCAAGACAAAAAACACACAGACACATGAAAAGAATTCTGTGATATGAAAACGTTCAATAGCTTGCATGTTTGGGAGGAACTTACTTAAACTGCTTCCCACCAATATATCTTTGAGCATGTAATTGTGATCTGGTTCCTCAACCAGAGAACTTGTGGGGGAGTGGGAGAGAGGAGTGGCAGTGGAAGTGACCTTGAACTCCTGTACCTCCTGTCAACTGGAAGTCCTTCTCTTCTCCGGGTAATTTAGGGCTTTGTCCAAATTCTCTGGCAGCATTTGGTCTGCTCTCCGTCCTTGAGCAGACAGAGGAAAACCCTCTGTGCCATTTTTCATGCAAAACCTACCATTCTCCAAGTCCATCATTGGAGCCCACAACACAAATGATATTTTAGGCATTAAGTCGAGAATCTTACTTACTGAGTGGAGTACTGGAATGAGATTGAATTTGTACATCAGCAACATTACAAGCAACTAATTGTTAAAGAGGTCAAAGGTCAGAGAATGAGTGCTCACACACTAGATGTTATGCACTGTAATTGACAATGTCCGATAGACCAGTGTTGGATGTAACAAGTAAAGGTTTACACCACAAAAAGTGTTGTTCTAACTTCTGCACATGGAGAGCCCCTCAGCTGGGACATATGTGACCTATCCATGAAAGCTGAGAAGTATCTGTCTGCAGACTGCAAGACAGGTATAACATGTAGGGGGTGTAACATGTAGCAGGACTCCCATCACTTATCATTTGCCCCCTAATCTTAACTTCCAAACCTTAACCTCAAGGAGGGGGGGGGGCGTTTTTCACATCTAGGCTGCTGCTAGTTACAAAAACACCCTGCTGGTCAAAGCAGGTATATAACCACAGTAACTTCAAACTTAACTAGTATAATATTTAATAGATTGTATCTCTAGAGCTCCTTTCCAGTGCTCATGGATACTTTACAGAGTGAAAGGGCAGCAGCGGCAAAATCCTTGAGAGAGGAGAGCAACAAAATTGTTGGACATAACAGGACGTAAAGCAAAAACAAGACTAGAGTTTAAAACCTAGTGTATGGCGGGACCACGACTACATTTATTAAACGGCTGTTTTTGCGCGACTACGTTTAAAAAGCGACCGTTTTGACATTGGTTCTGTGAACAGCTGGTGATGTAATAGGAAACTTCATGCCGACTTGTTTTGAAAGAGCAATGACCAATGGGGAACCTCTGACTCGGCCAGCCAACCAGTGGTGAAACTCCATCACTCACTCAGTCACTCACTCACGGACAACTGCATGTGTAGAGCTGGCCCTGCTGTTGCGGTCCAGCCAATAAAATAAATAAATAAATAAATAAAATCACTACAGCAAATAATTAAATGACAAACAAGTTAAGAGAGGGTGAAACAGAGAGTCTAGGGACGGCAAAGTGTAAAGCCCCAATGCCAAAAGTGTGACTAATTCTTATTCTCTGTATCATTACTGCAGGAGGAATGTAACCCGCAGCAGTTCATTTGGAAAGAAATCATGAAATCTTGTTTTCTTAATTGAGGTTAACAGGGTGACATGCGAAGTTAGCTCGCATGTTCTGTCATTAGTGACTCACATTTCGTTGTTGTTTACGGGAATCTGCGCAGTACCAGGTGGTTGCCATGGGATTCCAGCCCTCACCTCTGTCTCACCCACACTGGTCCTCCAAAAAACAAACAAACAAACAAACACACACACACACACACACACACACACACACACACACACACACACACACACACACACGGAGAGGATAACAGCAGGCTACCGCAGATGAACTTAAGTGAGAAAAAAAGATGAGCAGTGAAAGCCTTGCCACTGGAGGTTTATCCTTGTATACGTTTGTTTTGTGTGTGTTAGGGCACCTGTTTTTGAGGCATCGGCAGAGGAAGAGAGTTAGTTAACATCTAATCAAGGATAAATGATTGCAACACATGTTATATCAGCATGAATTTTTGCAGAGTAAAGAAGTTGTTGATGGTCATCTAAAATTCTCTATTCTCTATTGTGAAGCCCTTGTCTGCCATAATGACATCACCCTCTGCAAGATTCCAGGATCTTTTGTTACAGCCTTGTCACTACAACGGCCAGCATACAGGTGTGAGACAAAGGTAACAGCTCCTGATGGTGCAATTCCTATAAGTCCCTTGGCTGTATTGTGATGCTTGTAATTTGAGTAGCTTTCACTTTGCGATCTCAAAGAACTTGACATTTCAATAAATATTTCTGTGACATCAACTATAACCCTAGTTAACCCTAGTTATTGTCTCGTTGAAAAATATGGGCATGGTCTTGTCAACGGTCTCTCTGGATGGCCATATTGCAAAGGATCGAAATCTTGCGTGAAGGAAGTCAATCCAAGATGCGTGAGAAGTGACTTACAGAAATTCCTGCCCTGCTTGTCATAGCTTCCTCTAACATTCTACATCGCAATCTCGCTGATATAAGGAAAAACTCTTGATCAGGAGTTAAGAAACGTTTTGGTCCACGCTCGCACGAATCTTCAGTTAACCTTTCCACATTGGTGTTTGAGTGGTGATAAATTAGCTTATCAACGGCAGGTCCAAAAGAGTCAAACAGTATTTTGAAAGTCCCATAATCTGCAAGTCCTGTATAGAAATGAAACTTTTTTTTGTCATGCTTATAATTCTCAATAGAAAATGATGACCTGCAGACATGTTCGTTCAAGGTCTTGACCTCTCCTAGCTGAGATATCGCACTAGTTGCAGCTCCCACTTCCAATGCATGCTTGGCTTTCAGTTCTTTGATCTGTCTTTTTAACACTTGCACTGGATCCATATTTTCTTGCTCCTCCTGTTGTACATTATCCGATATACTGGTGGTTGGTGAACTACTGCTACAGTTCTGAACTCTGTTTCTTGATTTCACTGTTGTCCTGGGAGTAGGAATCGTAGGTCTAGTTGCCTTCTGTACAATCAGCGGTAAATTGTTTAGGTACGTCTTTTTCCTTCCAGGAAAATGTGCTGAACAAATTCGATGGTTGTCGTTGGGAACAAAGTCCTTTCTACTGATCAAATTCAAGCACCTTTTTCTTAATTCGATTTTTCCCCTTATGAATACCATTGGGGATGCCATAAAATTTTAATTTCTTGTTCTTCACATTATTCATACACCCCGGAACACAGCGAGTGTAACCACCAACAACATTTTTAGGCCCATCTCGATTTGCAACCACAGAGTCGTTCTTGATTTCCTTCGGTTCTTCTCAAATATGACGTTCAAGTAACGTGTGGCTGGATCCCGAGTCCTTGCTGGAGTTTTGATAAAAACTAGACCCGGGATCGTTCGAAGACAGCACTGGAAAATCGCTTGGAACTTTGGCAGGATCCATAACATAACAGCTGATGACAGTACTGAACGTGTGTTTGTTTACAATCTAGTGCGTGTCCTATACACCTTGTACCACAATGCATTGCGGGTGCACTGAATATGGAAAACGGTGAATTGCTGTGCTCATTTGCAGGCATTTCCTTGCCCGTATTTTTAGTAGTTTGGCTGAAGCGGCCGCACTACTTGGTTTTCCAAACATGGACAACGCTGAAATCAGCGCACTGTCGGTCGTAATCTTTTCATAAGAGGAGACAAGAGATTTTATGAGTGCCTGGAATGTTTCATCCTGTCTCAGTTTCTCCAGCAGCCCCTCAAACATACTTTTGAGGAGATCCTCAAAGATACTCTCTTTGACTGGCTGATCCTTCTCCGGGTGGTGAGCCTTCTGCAGGTGTTGAGCCACTTTGTTCTTGGGTGTCTATTTGGCAAGGGCACAGAGTCTTAATCTCAGATCGTATTTGAGTGTGTTACATGAAATACTCTATATTACTCATAAACACGACACAGGTCTTGACATTAAGGCAAATTTGTCTCTGGCAATTTGTGTCTTTTACTGTTTTGGATTGGTGTATTCCCTGTCTGCCTACTGGCCCTGTGGGCCACTGAACAGTTTAATCAGCTGGCCCGAGGTGGCCCAGAGTGTTGAAAATGGTAATGTCAAGCCCTGCTGCACAATACTACTTGCAATGGATAGAGTTTCCTCAAAGATTTCCTCCCTCTCAAACTCCAAACCCATAAACCAGTTATCTGGTATGGTGAGCTTTCCTTTTTGGACAGACAAGGTGAGCGGTACACAGAAGTCATGAAGTAAGCAATACAGTTTTTTGTTTTTTTTTGGTGTAAGATATTGGGCCCTAATGAGACTGTGGTCTCAAACCAAAAGTTTAACACCACTATAGTATTCATTCCCTTGCAACTTGGACTTTAACTTTGATGTTCTGTTTTATATTCTTTTATTAACTCTAAGCTTACATGTAGTGATGTAGTAACAAATGTAATTTGTATAAATGTGCACATTTTTCACTGATGCAAACACTTCATCAGGGCCAGGACTATCTCAGAATAAGAAAGCTGTTGACATTCCTGGACAAGCAACCCAAGTACTATACCTGTGGCAATCTCATAAAACAACTTCCTTGCAGTGGGTGAGGTGACTGGAAAGAAGGCGCTGCCTTGCAGCTTGAAGGCCTGCATCACTGCATGCTGGTGCTTGCAGGGAGCACCATTGTTGCTATCTGGACTGGTGCATGTGCCCATAGACACATTCACCAAGTACATGGCATCTGTTGATACACTGGGAATGGTATAGTTTAACTCATCTTCCTACAATATGAAAAAAGAGAAGAATGTTGAAGATATTACGAACAATGTTTGTTATGAACTATACAATATGAGCCGAAATGCATTGAGAATACACACCTTGACAATTCTGTCAGCGCTCATGATGCCTTTGAATTTGGGCTGCTGCTTCGTGGTCCTGTTGTTTGCCACATCCATCAATCTTCTCACGTAATATGCCTCCAGCCTGGTTGTGATAAAGTCTACCAGTTGTGTGACATTGTAGGCCTTCAGCCTGTCAAAGATCTTGTCCTTCATGACCCTCATTGCACTTTCCACAAAGTTGTTTGTGTTGTTACCTCATGTTGGAAGGTCCGACCGTAGGCACATAGCCCAAACCTCATGCCTCTCAAAAACTGAAGCCAGATGGTCTTTGTACTTTGAGTGTTGGTTTACTGCAGGGTCCTGGACTGCCTGATGGTATGATGCCTCCAGATCCAGTGGTGACTTGGCATAGATGAGACGCTTGAAAATTTCGAGGAGATGCTGCTGATCATTTTTTGGCACCTCATGGTGAGCGTCCCATAGCCATCTCCACATCGCTTGGAGCATGTGGAAGACAGAGAGGATGGGGTTGGTTTGAGGGTAGACATCTTTTACTACCTGTCGCAGAGCTTTACAGTCGTCAGTCATTACGACCTATGGGCCAAGCTCTCCCCTTCCATAAAAGGCTTCCAAAGGAAGAATGGTCTTCAGCAACTTGAGTCCTGCAATGATGGTATGGTGTGACTCAGAGGTTGTGATCACCACTCCCAGTGGCAGCCCACCTGCAGCTGAACGTGTCAGGAGTACAAAAATTCTGCTGTTCATTCAGTCGCAGTTTCCTGACAAAACAACCAACATCATCTCTCCACTGTGTTTTTCGTGTTTGTGCACTCTTTTCATTACAGAACTACAGACGGCAATGATGGTTTGACCGTCGTCTGTGCACATCTTAGCACATATCTCGCCTTGTTCGTTGTTGTAGGCATCGAGAAGTTCCTGTAGGTTGCACAACGTGCCATCCCCAGAAGATGTTCCATAAGCCCTCTCAAAAATGGTGTAGTATAATCTGTAATGACAATAAAAACACATGCTGGTGCTCTTTTTGAAACCCTTTTAAGTAAAACAAAGACATAATTTTTGGGTTGAATTTGCAGGTTGGGCTTCCTTAGATTTCACGTTTTTTTCTTCAAAAAATGGGTTAATCTGCACTAGGATAACTTAGTGTAAATAAGTAATGTCCATAGGATGATTGCTACTAGTTGTATTAAGTATGAACTGACAGCTGGCAATGAAACAGAATTGTGTCAGGGGTATTTTATAGGAAAAAGAATGGGGAAATTTGAATGCCATTGATACACAAGCCCATGATAAATTTTGGGATGGTATTTGAATAAGCAATACATTAGGAGCAATATTCATGAAACTAACCTGTAACAAAACTTCAAATCAGGGCAGGTGGGGCGATCTGCAGAGGCATACACATACGAATCACCCTGCTCCTCCTGAAGGTCATATTTGAGTGTTCAGTGCTCGGAGAGGGAGAGTGGCCACTTTCAAACAACTTCTCTACTGTTTCTTTTAACACACCCCAGTGCTGCAAGGCCTCAGCACAAGTCAAGCAGGGGTTATGCTGGCTTTTAATGGTCACATGGAACAAAAACCCCTCTTGATTGTGGCAATCACCAGATCTGCAAAAAAAAAGAAAAAGGAACTGAAACCATAGGCGCCAACTTTTCAAGATGACTGGGGGTGCTCGTTTTGAAGAAAATGTCCTGCCTTTATCTTAATAATAACAAATCACAGGACAGGGTGCATTTCAGTTTTTGCACAAAATGTCCATATTTACAAAGAAAATTAATATTAAGAATTCTGATGTCTTCTTAACAAGCACGTAATTCGTGATAAGCTGCGACCAGCTATTTTGGACCAACAGACTGACCGACAGAGTGGCTTATAGGCCTACTAGCTGCAGCTAAAAAAAAACAAAAAAAACACACATATTTGACCCTGCACATTGTCCTTATAATCAGACACAAAATACAACCTTAGCATAGGCACAATAAAAGGGGATTGCTTACCAAGTGACTTTGACATCGCAAACGTGTTTCTCCGCACAATACTCCGTGAAATGAATTCATTTACAGATCCTTCAATGTCCACCTGTATACGTCCCCGTGAATATGCGTGATAGCGATGCTGTTCAGCCTGGTCTGAGTCATCGTTGACCTCAGGAATGTTTTCAGACGTCGGAGTCCAGAAAAAGACCTCTCGCTTGTACATGTTGTAACTGGTATAGTTAGACCAAGTCTAATGAAAGTTAAAAGGTCTGGGTACAGAAGTGCGGAGGCTGGATCCTTTTCAAAAGTTGATACAACGTCCTGCGCGCTGCTGTTCACTTTGATCTGACGGGCCCGTGAACCCTCCAGCATAAGATCACGCTGCGTTGTCAACGTTTCACAATCAAAATCATCTCCATAAAAATCAAAAACAGCTTCTCCCATTTGCTGACCAACAACAAATGTCTCCACTTGCTCCAAAAGCTCCATGCTTTCAGTAGAAAATCTGTCATGCAGTGGCGCCCCCAGAAACTTTTCATAGGGGTGGCCAAATGGGGCCACTGAAAATCTTGGGGTGGCACACCAAAACCAAAAGCCATGACTGAATTTCAGGAATTCTATCATGCTGTTGCAGTATACTGTATAGGCTAGTTGAAAACTGTCAGTATGAGAGCTAAGGAATTGCACTGAAATACTTTGGTTTCTTATTTTTTTGACAGTTAATGTTACTAAATATCTGATGTGCGTAGACTAATACCAGTACAGATAACATTTTGAGTTCCACAACAATTCTGTTTTAATGTGTTATGTATCTGTATATATTGTAACATGTTAAACAATTCATTGTTATATTGTAAATGTCCAGAAATGAAAAATGAAAATATCAGATCACAAGCATATTCTGCATATGCGACTCGTGGCTGGGGGTGCCAGCGGGGGGGGGGGGGGGGCAGGGATAGTATCAGGCCACCCCTGGCCACCCCTTGGGGGCGCCACTGCTGTCATGTAGAGCCATTAGTGCATTATCAAACACCTCAGCATATTGACGCCTGTAAAAGTCCTCTGGTGTAGAGTATGTGATTTGTGATTGGGACCACTGCCAATTTCAGTTTGCTTTGGCGCTCGTCGCCTTCGTGGCAGTTCTGCTTCGGAGACGCCTCCGTTGCTTGCCTTGCCTGTTATGTCTGTCCAAAACCTGTCAAAGTTGTCCCTCAAATGCTGAAGAGTGGTTTTCAGATTCGCAGTGATCATCGACCCTTGTCTGAAGCTGAGGGCACTGGACTGTAGTGCTGCGTTTGCTGCGTCAACGTGCAAAAATAATTTCAAAAGCAAGTGCAGCATAAAAAACACAGCAAATGTCCCCAATCTTGAACAGAACCCGCTTGCTTTGGCCCCAATTTCAGTGGTTTCTTCATTTGCCATATTTTCAAAACAATCCATCGGTTCACTGTGATTTTCTGTTACGGATTTCAAGCTAGCGGCGCGACTAGCATTTTGATCCTCCTTGTGGCGTTCATTATCATCTGTACTTAGGTCAGCAGGTGCTGATTTTGGTGTTCTGATGACAAAATTATCCATTTTCGTTGTTCCTTTCTAAAATGTCATATAATTTCATTGCTGGCACAGCACAAAGCTAAGTTACCTGATGTTATTAACATTAGCTAACATAATTTAGCTGCCAAGTCATTTCTGTTTAGTCTGACCTACGTCAGGCGTCACATAATTTACAGTCATGTGACAGCGGACCAACCGAGAGCTAGGACAAGAAGATACCAGACCAAGAGCACCCACTCGCGTGGGCATTCCAGGACGCACGTATTTTAGCAACAATGCATACAGTATAGAGTATATATATATTAATCTTAGCTCGTTTTTTATATGTTGAACTCTGTAATATTGGGGGTGCTTGAGCTCCAAAGCACCCACAGAGCTGACGCCTGTGACATGAGCATGTTACCTTGATTAAACAGTATGCAATATCAAAATGACTGATATGGTATTATGATATTATTATTACTATATTTAATAGCTTACCTGGACTTTCTGTTTTGACTGAAAGTATTTCTTTTTTAGTACAAGGTAGAGCCCAGCTGGACAGAATGTGTTCTTTTTTGTAAATGACGAATGAGGTGTGTTGTGCTGGCATCTTAAGTCAACCTTTGAACATAGAAATGCTTCATTAAAATTTTTGACTATTTAAACAGTCATAAAACAAAGAACATTCGTTTATCATGAATGCTCTTACTCTGTACTTGTTGTGGCGAAGAGAATCCTCAGTAGCAGGATAGGTTTTTTCCACCCTCCAGGTAATCTGGGATGACCTTTCAAAGGCCTCCAGCCATCCCTGGACCTCATCCCTATTGCTTAATTGTAGTTTCAAGGAGGCCCTGAAACCCCCCCCCCCCCCCCCAGTGGCTCATGAGAACACACATTGTGTTCGTACCCCTCGGGGAAAAGTTGCTGTTTAAACAGATTAAATATAATTTTAGTAAATCAACATTATTTCAAAATGTAACCCCATCTTAAGACAAATTTACAATGAACTATTTATAATAACTGTCTATTTTACTAGCTTTGAATAGCTGTCTATATTAGTAGAACAAAGTAGAGTGTATACATAGTCAATTCAGTCCTATGAGTCTTGTCCCATGTACCCGAGAGAAATGTCCTTTATTTTCCTTATAAAATCATACCTCAATACAAAAATGGCTAATGCATGGTCAGACTGTAACTATAATTATAATAACTTGTGTTTAACAGTGAGTTACTCTTAACCATCTAACCTGAAGATGCTCCAGTATCTCCAAATCATCTTGTTTCTCGCAAATATGACACCACTTAATTTGCATAGCTTCTTCCTCTCTCCCTTCTTCTTCCTCTCTAACCTCTCCTTCCCTCAGTAGTCTACCTTTATTGATATGAAAGTTTATATGTAAGACATGGTATCAGTTGGTCCAAACTCTCTATACCAACGTATGAATTGACTTAGCTACTATCGGCATTGTAGTCACGCCTACATCGTTGGATGAGCTATGCTAACTCTCGTGAATGCTCGTCCAACGATGTTGGCATGACTACAGTGCTGATAGGAGCTAGAATTGACTGTGTTGGTAACAGCTGATGTAGAATGTATGTCTTCTCTATTCCTATTACGTTATACAAAAACATATTCATATAACGTTATCAGTTCATAAACATTAAGGTCTTAACGCTTGCAAAATTCGTATTCGTATAACTATACGTTAACAAAAGTTAATGTATTAACGCTTGCTTACCTTATGCTCATCTCCTCAGGATATCTTGACAAGAGCGGGTAGCAACATTTCACCGGCCAATCAGGCAGTGCTTCTTCCCGCGCCACTCACAGGCCAATCAGGTAGCGCTTCTTTTATGAATATTAATGAGCCTTCCCCTGCCATCCCGCATTTCAGAAATTCCCCGCCTGGCGCATACGCCAAAAAAGTTTCTGGCTTCCGGGTTACTTCCGGGTACATGCGGCCCACTGAATATGCACAGTAGTGTTACTCCCACCATGCCTCTAGGCTACGAGAACGGCTCGTACAAAGCCATGCCGTTATGCAGAAGAAAAAAAGGTTTTTCTGGGCTTTGGAAATTTTTTTAAAAGATTAAAACTCCATGGCTTAATAATATGCGGTCTGGCGACTAGTCCAGGGTGTCTCCCCACCTGCCGCTCAATGACTGCTGAAATAGGCTCCAGCATCCTCGCGACCCTGAAAGCAGGATAAGCGGTTCAGATAATGGATGGACAAAGAGTAATAATTGACCATGATCATAGCTGCAAGTGTCAAGGCTAGATTACGGACCGGGCATGCCAGGCGAGTGCCCCAGGGCCCCGGACCACGAAGGGCCCCAAAAGGTCAGGGGTATTGTGTTCGTGTATAGTAGGGATCCCCAATCATACCCTACAAGGGACGTTTGCTCCAACCCTGCGTCGCGATGCAGGGCCCAAGCTAGTCTCTATTGATGCGAGGGGTGGGGGCCCCAAGCTAAAAAGTCTCTATTAATGCTGGGCCCCAAGCTACAGTTTCTATTGATACGGGGTCCAAGCTACAGTCACTATTGATATTACACACATATTTAGTACGTTTATACAAATATAAATGTACTAAATATGTCGGGGGTGTTTTCTAAATACACTGCTCAAAAAAATAAAGGGAACACATAAGCAATGCAATGTAGCTCCAAGTCAATCACACTTTCCTGTCCAGTTAGGAAGCAACACTGATTTGTGAATCAATTTCACCTGTTGGTAAATTGTCTAATTTCCACCAGGTGGAAATTAGACAATTTACAAGACAACCCCTATAAAAGGAATGGATTTGCAGGTGGTGGCCACAGACCATTTGCCTGTCCTCATCTTTTCTGGCCGATCTTTGGTTAGTTTTTCATTTTGCTAGTCCCCTCACCACTAGAGGTGGCATGAGGCGGTATCTGCAACCTACAGAAGTTGCTCAGGTAGTGCAGCTCATCCAGGATGGCACATCAATGCGTGCTGTGGCAAGAAGATTTGATGTGTCTCCCAGCACAGTGTCCAGAGCATGGAGGAGGTACCAGGAGACAGGCCAGTACACCAGGAGACGTGGAGGGGGCCGCAGGAGGACAACAACCCTGCAGCAGGACCGCTATCTGGTCCTTTGTGCAAGGAGGAACAGGAGGAGCACTGCCGGAGCCCTACAAAACGACCTTCAACAGGCCACTAATGTGCAGGTTTCTGCTCAAACAGTGAGAAACAGAATGCATGAGGATGGTATGAGGGCCCGACGTCCACAATTGGGGCCTGTGCTCACAGCCCAACACCGTGCAGCCCGATTGACCTTTGCCAGAGAACATCTTGGTTGGCAGATTCGCCATTGGTGCCCTGTGCTCTTCACAAATGAGAGCAGGTTCACACTGAACACATGTGACAGACGTGAGAGAGTCTGGAGACGCTGTGGAGAACGTTCTGCTGCCTGCAACATCCTCCAGCATGACCGGTTTGGCAGTGGGTCAGTGATGGTCTGGGGAGGCATATCCTTGGAGGGCCGCACAGACCTCTACGTGCTAGCCAGAGGTACCATGACTGCCATTAGGTACCGGGATGAGATCCTCAGACCCATTGTCAGACCATATGCTGGTGCAGTGGGCGCTGGGTTCCTGCTCATGCATGACAATGCTCGTCCTCATGTGGCCAGAGTGTGTCAGCAGTTCCTGTATGTCGAGGGCATTGATGCTATGGACTGGCCTGCACGTTCCCCAGACCTGAATCCAATCGAGCACCTCTGGGACATCATGTCTCGTACCATCTGCCAACGCGATGTCGCACCACAGACTGTCCAGGAGTTGACCGATGCCCTGATCCAGGTCTAGGAGGAGATCCCTCAGGAGACCATCCGTCGTCTCATCAGGAGCCTGCCCAGACGTTGTAGGGAGTGCATACAGGCACGTGGAGGCCACACACACTACTGAGCCTCATTTTGAATCGTCTTGAAGAATTTCCACAGAAGTTGGATCAGCCTATGTTCTCATTTTCCATTTTGATTTTGAGTATGATTCTGAATCCAGACCTTAATGGGCTAATGATTTTGATTTCCATTGATCATTCTTAGGTTATTTTGCTCTAAACACATTCCTCTGTCTAATAAATAAAGATTTTCAGCTGAAATATTTCATTCATCGAGGTCTATATTGTGTTTTTAGGTGTTCCCTTTATTTTTTTGAGCAGTGTATATCACAATGCCGGTTTGAAGAGTTTGCACATAGGTCAAAATCCAAACACAAGAGGTGCAAGCATTTACCAAACACATCAACTCAGTGGACAAGAACAGTAATTTCACAAGGGAAGACGTAAAGAACAAAAGTTTGCCCTTCTTGGACTGTGACGTCCACATTGGGGAAGACAGGAGCCTCCACATTGGGGTTTACAGGAAACCTACACACACAGACCAATATCTACTTTTCGACTCACACCACTTGCTGGAACACAAACTGAGCATCATCAGAACTCTGCAACACAGAGCTGACAATGTGCCCAGAAGCACTCAGGCCCAACAGGAAGAACACAAACACCTGAGGGGAGCTTTAAAAACCTGCGGCTACGCCAGTTGGACCTTTGTGAAAACTGCAACACGTTCCAAAAGGACCAACCGGGTGAGCGATGAGGAGAAAAGGAACAGAAGGAATAGCACAGTCATCCCGTATGTTTCTGGGGTCTATGAGAAACTCAGGAGAATTTCAACAAACACCACATCCCGGTATACTTCAAACCCAGCAACACACTGCGACATAGACTGGTTCATCCCAAAGACCGTGTACCACACACCCAGAAAAGCAATCTGGTGTATGCTGTACAATGCAATGAGGATTGCACTGACCTATACATAGGAGAAACCAAACAACCACTACACAAACGGATGGCCCAACACAGAAGGCCAAACTCCTCAGGACAAGACTCAGCAGTCTATCTACACCTAAAGGAGAAGACACACTCCTTCAAGGACAGTAATGTACACATTTTGGACAGGGAAGATAGATGGTTTGAAAGAGGGGTGAAGGAAGCCATCTATGCGAAACTGGAAAAACCATCCCTCAACAGAGGAGGAGGTCTGCAACACCACCTATCTCCCACTTACAATGCCGTCCTTTCATCTCTACCCAGGAGACTCAAGAAGCCTAGCCTCCAAGAACAGTCAGTCACTAACGGCTCCAACGATTCATGACCACTGAATGGAGCACTAACGAAGTCGAAACTAACACCCCCAACGACCGTCGCTGCTTAACATCGGATCACAAAGAGCCATGCATATCAATAGCTCTGATAACGACGGGCGTTGCTAAACATCGGAACAGAAAGAGCCAGGGACATCAATAGCTCTGATAACGACTCCAAAGAGGATAAATATCTGAGTTTCATCACGAGCCAGTCAGACTAGCTTGGTCTAGTCAGAAAGGCACGAACTGAAGAAGCCTCTTGGATGAGAGGCGAAACGTCTTCACTGATATATACCAAGTCCAGTTGCACTCGATTCAATTCCTTTGGATAGTTTGCACCTTATGTTTACATTGTAGCAATTAAGAGTGCAACAAAATCTGACATAGCGCAAACTTGAGGCTTATGATCAAATTCACTGTTTCATTGTGTATAGTTAAACAAATGTGCTAGCTAAAATGCCCATACTGAAAAATAATTAAACTGATAGTTTTACTAAAATATGCCCATATTTCACTAAACTATTTGCTCTAAAACAAACATTTATTTCCTGTTGGTAAACTGTTGTAAGTGGGAAGAAGGCTTCGCAAGGTGCTATTCTCATCTGTTTGTTTCGTGATTCAAAATTGTGTTGGACTTTGTAGTCGCCATCCGACTACCATACTGAGTATTTCCATTAGTTTTACATTTAACAATGTTTAGTATTGTTTGCGTAGCTTATCTGACGGGGGGGGGGCAATGGACGTGCGTGCCCTGGGGCCCCCTGGTGGGTTAATCCGGCCATGGCAGGTGTCCTGTCAACAGTTTTACAGGCGTCTCTTTTGCAATGGGGAAAATGCTTTTTGGGCCGCAGGGGTTTTTTTTCGCTGCCATACTGCGAGTGACCACTGGAAAAAAATGGCTGCAAGGCTGCAAGGCTGCAAGGCGGCGCCGTATCCAATACATCCATGGTTGCTGCCCATTCTAAGTCAACCGTGCGCATGCGGAACTCCCATCTGCGATTGACTCGGGTCGAGCAACGACGTGATCAAACGTTTATAAAAGAATTTTGATGAGCCAAAAAATGCAAGTTATAAATGAGCAACTTCCTCCAGTTTGCAGTCAAAACAGGAAGTGTTGCATGTCCCTGTGGCTGCGCGATCGGAGGCAAGTGAGTCGCATATGCACGAGCGTAAACGGGTTACCCGGCTTTGTATAGACGGGGTTAGGGTTAGACCAAAATGGTCACATAGCAAACCCTTTCTTTTTGAAGAGTGCACATTCACATTAGACTTGGTCGCATTCGTGCGAGGGTCCACCCAGGAGGCTGCACAGCCACAGACTGACAAGCGAAATGTTTTTATCAGGTATATTTTTTAGCTCGAGTGCTGCATACTAAAAACTTTTTTTCATATTTCCCGTTCAATTGACTTGGGCACTGCGCCAAAGTCTTATAATGGCAAAACCCTGGTTTTTCTGTCCGTGCGTGCGTGTATGTGTCCGCTGCTAGTCTGGCATACTACCGGGCCTGTGAGCCTAAGCAGATTTGTGCACAGTTATGACTGTATGAGCCAAGGACATCTCGTGGTTGGCGGTGATTGATATACTGTGAAAAACCCGTTTTACACCACAATTGAGTGCTAACTCCTCAGCTGGTTTGTCACCAAGTCTGAGCACCGGAGAAGGGGAGAGACGCCTGGCGGGGATCTGCACTCTACTGAGTGCACTCTTCTGGTTTTCACTTAATTAGTTTCCTTTGTGAGTCCAGTAAGCCTCAAGTAAAATCTTCCTGAAGAAATAAAGAAAATTCTGTATGCCTGAGTTTTAACCAGACCCGCCACTGTTATTTTCCGTGTGCCACGGGACAGAGGTCCTGTGTGGTAAGAATACCTCTCAAGAGGAGGTAAAAACAAGGGTTATTTATAGTGCATCCGGAAAGTATTCACACCCCTTCACTTTCCCCGCATTTTGTTATGTTACAGCCTTATTCCAAAATGGATTAAATTCCTTTTTTCCTCTCATCAATCTACACACAATACCCCATAATGACAAAGTGAAAAAGGTTTTGTAGAAATTTTTGCAAATTTATTAAAAATAAAAAACTGAAATATTGCATGTACCTAAGTATTCACACCCTTTGTTATGACACTCAAAATTGAGCTCAGGTTCATCCTGTTTCCACTGATCATCCTTGAGATGTTTCTACATCTTGATTGGAGTCCACCTCTAGTAAATTCAATTGATTGGACATGATTTGGAAAGGCACACACCTGTCTATAAGGTCCCACTGTTGACAGTGCATGTCAGAGCAGAAACCAAGCCATGAAGTCAAAGGAATTGTCTGTGGACCTCCGAGACAGGATTGTATCGAGGCACAGATCTGAGGAAGGGTACAAAAAGATTTCTACAGCTATGAAGGTCCCGAAGAGCACAGTGGTCTCCATCATTCGTAAATGGAAGAAGTTTGGATCCACCAGGACTCTTCCTAGAGTTGGCCGCCCAGCCAAACTGAGCAATCGGGGGAGAAGGGCCTTGATCAGGGAGGTGACCAAGAACCTGATGGTCACTCTGACAGAGCTCCAGCATTCCTCTGTGGAGATGGGAGAACCTTCCAGAAGGACAACCATCTCTGCAGCACTCCACCAATCAGGCCTTTATGGTAGAGTGGCCAGACGGATGCCTCTGCTCAGTAAAAGGCACATGACAGCCCACTTGGAGTTTGCCAGAAAGCACCTAAAGGACTCTCAGACCATGAGAAACAAGATTCTCTGGTCTGATGAAACCAAGATTGAACTCTTTGGCCTGAATGCCAAACGTCACATCTGGAAGAAACCAGGCACCTCTCATCACCTTGCTAATACCATCCCTACAGTGAAGCATGGTGGTGGCAGCATCATGCTGTGGGGATGTTTTTCAGTGGCAGGAACTGAGAGACTAGTCAGGATCTAGGGAAAGATGAATGGAGCAAAGAACAGAGATATCCTTGATGAAAACCTGCTCCAGAGTGCTCAGGACCTCAGACTGGGGCGAAGATTTACCTCTCAACACGACAACGACCCCGAGCACACAGCCAAGACAACGAAGGAGTGGCTTCAGGACAAGTCTGTGAATGTCCTTGAGTGGCCCAGCCAGAGCCCAGACTTGAACCCCATTGAACATCTCTGGAAAGACCTGAAAATAGCTGTGCAGCGACGCTCCCCATCTAACCTTACAGAGCTCGAGAGGATCTGCAGAGAAGAATGGGAGAAATACCCCAAATATAGGTGTGCCAAGCTTGTAGCTTCATACCCAAGAAGACTTGAGGCTGTAATCGCTGCCAAGGGTGCCTCAACCAAGTACTGAGTAAAGGGTGTGAATACTTATGTACATGCAATATTTCAGTTTTTTATTTTTAATAAATTTGCAAAAATTTCTACAAAACCTTTTTCGCTTTTTCATTATGGGGTATTGTACGTAGATTGATGAGGGAAAAAAGGAATTTCATCCATTTTGGAATAAGGCTGTAACATTAACAAAATGTGGGGAAAGTGAAGGGGTGTGAATACTTTCTGGATGCACTGTAGATCTACCATCACCACCAGTCACTGGCCCAGAACCAACAAAAACCTGACACCAACACAGGTTGTAATTCTTTACTGTCCTATCATATATTTAAACACTGTCACTCAGAGTCTGTGGTAACAAACACAAATAGCATAAACTTACAAGAAGGAGGCCTTTTGCCTCATCGCTGTGCCGTTTCAGAGCTCTGCTGCCATGGAGATGCTGAGGCTGTTTACCTGAGTGGCCCTCTTCGCTGGATGAGAATGAACTGATTCATCTCTTATGGTTTTTCCACTGCAGAAGGGCAACATGCCATACAGATGGGAAAAAAACCTAACATGCCATACCCTCAGTTGCACTGTACATATATGGCATTTTTTTCTGTTTTGTAAAGTTTTTTACAGGCATATTAAATATGTGGCAATTAGGGGAGAGACATGGTGGAAAGCCAAAGCTTTGACGGTGACCCTGTTTATTGCTAAAAAGAAACATGCTGTTTTCACTTTCTTAGGTGTCATTATAGCTGATATTATCCTGAAACGGATTCAGGTGGCAAAATTCCTTTGGGTTCTCAAAGATGAGAGACTGAGCTGGAAAAGCACAGTGTACTTATCTTCAACAAGTCTGCAAAAACTGCTGGTATCATTAGAAGATTTTTTTTACCTGTTTACAAGAAACATCCTCCTAAAGCTGTATTACATGGAGTCATCCCCATGTTGCTAGGGTCCTATGTTCCCAGGGGCCTATGTTCCCAGGGTATGTTCCTAGGGTCCAATGTTCCCAGGGTCCCATGTTCCCAGCATTCTATGTCCCTAGGGTCCTATGTTCCCAGGGTCCCATGTCCTTAGGGTCCTATGTTCCTGGGGTCCTATGTTCCCAGGGTCCTATGTTCCCAGGGTCCTATGTTCCTAGGGTCATATGTTCCACAGATTTATATGGCACATAATGGGAACATGACAAAGGTTTCTATATTCCCCAGTTCTACATACAGTGCATCCGGAAAGTATTCACACCCCTTCACTTTCCCCACATTTTGTTATGTTACAGCCTTATTCCAAAATGGATTAAATTCCTTTTCTCATCAATCTACACACAGTACCTTATAATGACAAAGTTAAAAAGGTTTCGTAGATTTTTTTGTAAATTTATTAAAAATAAAAAACTGAAATGTTGCATGTACCTAAGTATTCACACCCTTCGCTATGACACTCAAAATTGAGCTCAGGTTCATCCTGTTTCCACTGATCATCCTTGAGATGTTTCTACATCTTGATTGGAGTCCACCTCTAGTAAATTCAATTGATTGGACATGATTTGGAAAGGCTCACACCTGTCTATATAAGGTCCCACTATTGACAGTGCACGTCAGAGCAGAAACCAAGCCATGAAGTCAAAGGAATTGTCTGTGGACCTCCGAGACAGGATTGTATCGAGGCACAGATCTGGGGAAGGGTACACATTTTTTTTTACAGCTATGAAGGTCCCGAAGAGCACAGTGGTCTCCATCATTCATAAATGGAAGAAGTTTGGATCCACCAGGACTCTTCCTAGAGTTGGCCGCCCAGCCAAACTGAGCAATCGGGGGAGAAGGGCCTTGGTCAGGGAGGTGACCAAGAACCCGATGGTCACTCTGACAGAGCTCCAGCGTTCCTCTGTGGAGATGGGAGAACCTTCCAGAAGGACAACCATCTCTGCAGCACTCCACCAATCAGGCCTTTATGGTAGAGTGGCCAGACGGATGCCTCTGCTCAGTAAAAGGCACATGACAGCCCGCTTAGAGTTTGCCAGAAAGCACCTAAAGGACTCTCAGACCATGAGAAACAAGATTATCTGGTCTGATGAAACCAAGACTGAACTCTTTGGCCTGCATGCCAAACGTCACATCTGGAGGAAACCAGGCACCTCTCATCACCTTGCTAGTACCATCCCTACAGTGAAGCATGGTGGTGGCAGCATCATGCTGTGGGGATGTTTTTCAGCGGCAGGAACTGGGAGACTAGTCAGGATCGAGAGAAAGATGAATGGAGCAAAGTACAGAGAGATCCTTGATGAAAACCTGCTCCAGAGCGCTCAGGACCTCAGACTGGGGCAAAGGTTTACCTTTCAACACGACAACGACCCTAAGCACACAGCCAAGACAACGAAGGAGTGGCTTCGGGACAAGTCTGTGAATGTCCTCGAGTGGCCCAGCCAGAGCCCAGACTTGAACCCCATTGAACATCTCTGGAAAGACCTGTGCAACGACGCTCCCTATCTAACCTTACAGAGCTCAAGAGGATCTGCAGAGAAGAATGGGAGAAATACCCCAAATATACATAGGTGTGCCAAGCTTGTAGCTTCATACCCAAGAAGACTTGAGGCTGTAATCACTGCCAAAGGTGCCTCAACCAAGTACTGAGTAAAGGGTGCAAATACTTATGTACATGCAATATTTCAGTTTTTTATTTTTAATAAATTTGCAAAAATTTCTACAAAACCTTTTTCGCTTTGTCATTATGGGGAATTGTATGTAGATTGATGAGGAAAAAATAGGAATTTAATCCATTTTGGAATAAGTCTGTAACATAACAAAATGTGGGGAAAGTGAAGGGGTGTGAATACTTTCCGGATGCACTGTATATTCCCAGGTTATGTTAAAGTAAGCATTAGGTTAAGGTTAGTTTTATGTTAAGGTTGGAGTCAGGTAAACATTGGGTTGAGGGGGGTGTCCGGGTAGACCAACACAGGGATTGCTGGTTCGTAACCCTGTGTTACCTCCAGCTTGGTCGGGTGTCTCTACAGACATCATTGGCCAAGTCTGTGGGTGGGAAGCCAGTATGTGGGTAGTGGGTACACACACATACACACACACACACATATCAGATTTCATACTCAATTTTTTTACTAATTTGATAATTTCAATGATTTGTATAACTGAATGATTAACATGGTATTTCCATAGTCCATCAATCCATTATCCAAACCACTTTATCCTTACTCAGGGTTGCGGGGATGCTGGAGCCTATCCCAGCAGTCTGGGGTGGCAGGCGAGGAGACACCCTGGACAGGCCGCCAGACCATCACAGGGCCCACACACACACACACACACACACACACACACACACACACACACACACACACACACACACACACACACACACACACACACACACCTAGGGACAATTGAGTATGGCCGATTCACCTGACCTACATGTCTTTGGACTGTGGGAGGAAACCAGAGCCCCTGGAGGAAACCCACGCAGACACGGGGAGAACATGTGAACTCCACACAGAGGACAACCCAGGACGACCCCCAAGGTTGGACTACCCCAGGACTCGAACCCAGGACCTTCTTGCTGTGTTGTGACCGCGCTCACTACTGCGCCACCATGCCGCCCCATTTCCATAGTTTCATCTCAAATTAAAAAAAGGTTTCATTGCAACAGCCTGTGGACATATATATATATATATATATATATATATATATATATATATATATATATATATATAATAAATCAAACTTATATAGTGCTTTTCTAACACTCAACGTCGCTTCACAATAAACGGGGTGAAATAAGACAACAGATAAACACAACATACAGGGGTGGATGGGACGGGGGGCTACGAGAGGGAGAAGTGGCAGCCACACACAATATATATGGCATAAAGCCTATATACTACCCCTCACCCCATTCCACCCAAACACACACACACACACAGGGAAATAGACGGGGCTATGATAGGTGTGGTGGTGGGCTAATGAAAAGATCATGTGGCAGTGGGGAGTCAGTGAAGAACAGCTGGCTGCTTACAGATGGAGGGAAATCTCAGCAAAAAAAAAGAAAAGAATTGAAGGTCATTGTGAATGAACTTCATTTGGTATGCCCTGCATCAGCCTGGTCAACTTCCCATCCCAGTCAGGGCAGCAGAGACGCTCCCTGTCTTCCATCAAAACCTGTAAACTAAAAAACATCCTTTCCCTCACATAACTTCTTCCTCTCACGCCTACCTGCTGAGGACTCCAGTGACAGACCAAAAGCTGCTGAAATGTAAAATCAATATCATGCAACACCAGTGCTGTACGGCTCCTCTGCAGAGGTTAAATCAAATCGTGAAACTGAAACCCCGCCCACCGACAGCCCTTTACTGCACTTGTCACTCATACATCAGCTCACTCATGAATATTAACGAGGACTAGACCACTCCCTCAAAGTTACCCCCCTCCCTTTTTCTCACTAACTGAATTTTTTGGCCAATTACCCCACTCTTCCGAGCTGTCCCAGTCGCTGCTCCACCCCCCTCTGCCGATCCAGGGAGGGCTGCAGACTACCACATGCCTCCTCTGATACATGTGGAGTCACCAGCCACTTCTTCTCACCTGGCAGTGAGGAATTTCACCAGGGAGACGTAGCGCGTGGGAGGATCCCCCCAGTTCCCCCTCCACCTTGAACAGTCGCCCCGACCGACCAGAGGAGGCACTAGTGCAGCGACCAGGACACATACCCACATCTGCCTTCCCACCCGCAGACATGGCCAACTGTGTCTGTAGGGACGCCCGACCAAGCCGGATGTAACACGGGGATTCGAACCGGCGATCGCCGTGTTAGTAAGCAACGACATAGACCGCTACGCTACTTGGACGCGCTCCCTCACAGTTCTTAAAACAACGTAAAATAGCTATGTATTGTAGCGAATTCGGGGGACGACGCAACCACAGGAACTGCCGCGGCCGGGAAGCGAACCCGTATCGCCCGCACCGCGGGAGACATCGCTAACCGCTGGACTAAAGGGTCAGACCCGCCAGCCAGCGGCCAGCGTGTCTTCTCAGCCATGCACGTTACAGTATTAAAAAGAATTTAAAAAAAATAAAGACAAAACTGATTATTTACAAATAACAAAATGCTGCTGAATCTTTCATTATGTTGTTATTTCGACACGTTAATACTTGTTGCTGATTTCCGTCCGACTTGAAAACCAATGTTACCGGTTATTTTCTTGCCCGGTGCGGGATTCGATACGATGTGTACTGCACCACAAGGCGACATCGCTAACCGCTCCGCTAAAGGGTCAGACTCGTTAGCTAGGAACTAACGTGTCTTATTAGTAGTTTACAATCAGCTATGCCTTCAACTTTACAGTCTTAATCTTCCCAGTAAACCAGATCTTTAAAGCACGTTGGGTTCAAATGATGCTAAAACTGGGGGACACAGTCGCGTGTTCTACGCGAGGCTGAGCTGGTGGGCCGTCTGTGAGGCCGCAGGGTGGACCTCGGGGACAGTAACGCAGGCCTCCGCCTCCGCACGGATCACAGGTCCCTGGAGAAACCCGCAGCTCCGTGCATGTCGGAGGTCGTCTGCGGCCTCCACGACCGCCGTAGAGGTCGTGAAAATGACGGGGCCTTCGGTGAACAGGGAACCGGATGTGCCAAGACCAGCATGAAAAGGGAAGAAAAATCCAACAAAAACAAAACAAAAGAACGTGTGTGTAGTGTATCGCAAACGACAAAAACAGGACACGGAAATGACGTCAGAAAAACGCGACCTCGGCAAAATCAAAGACATGGCCGCCGCGGCCCCGTGGAAATGAAAGTGTGGGGAAAATAAAGGATTTTGTTCCTTATCCCACATACATCATCCGGACATGATTGTTAAACACCACTGTGAGAGTTAGGCAGTTTTCTCATACTTCTCAAATAACTGCTTACTCGTCTCACTCACGTCAAAAGAGGAGCCCACTACATGTTCCTGTTTCACTACCGCTCAGGCGGATTTCCTTTGTCCTAAAACCCCAGTTCATGAAATAAAAACAAGCTGTTTTTTTGGGGGGGGGGGTTTCATGAGAGGCTTTTCAAAATTTTTGTTCAAAGTGTTTTGGTTTTACAAGGAGGCAGATCGAATTTCTTATACTTGTCCTTATTGATTTCAGATAATTTGTTTTAAATTGATTTATGCTTTTCCCAGAGGGGGTGGGTTATGGGAAACCATTCAGAATTGGCCATGGCCTGTGGCGGTCTATTCCGTTGCCTACCAACACGGGGATCGCCGGTTTGAATCCCTGTGTTACCTCCAGCTTGGTCGGGCGTCCCGACAGACACAAATGGCCGTGTCTGCAGGTGGGAAGCCGGATGTGGGTATGTGTCCTGGTCGCTGCACTAGCGCCCCCTCTGGTGGGTCGGGGCGTCTGTACAGGGGCGAGGGGGAACTGGGGGGGGAAGTGTGATCCTCCCACGCGCTACATCCCTATGGCGAAACTCCTCACTGTCAGGTGAAAAGAAGTGGCTGGCGACTCCACATGTATCGGAGGAGGCATGTGGTAGTCTGCAGCCCTCCCCGGATCGGCAGAGGGGGTGGAGCAGCGACCGGGACAGCTCAGAAGAGCGGGGTAATTGAGCGGATACAACTGGGGGGAAAAAGGGAGAAATCAATCATTTGCTGTGCTGAAATGCCCTTGGGCCAGGCAGTGATTCTCCACCAGCTCCCCAGATGTTGTTCTGTAGCTGATGGAGAAGACAAGATCTCTAGCAAGACTGTTCTCTCCTCCGTTACCCCTTGCCAGACACCATAAATCCCCTGTCAATGATTTCATCTACACAGGCTTAAATATTCTGATTTAAAAGTCACTGTGTCACAGGTTTGACTTTTGACATCAGAGATTTAACAAATCCAACCCAAAATGGTTTGGTTCAGCTACGAGAAGATTCGAAATGGGCCACGGATACTCACTTATTTTAGTTAGAAAGGTCTTTTTATATGCATGTCAAGTGTCAGATGAATCCTCCATAAGGAGTAAGAAACACAAACACAAAAGCTATAAAGTACATGCCCCAAAATGTCTGCTTTGACGCTCAGTCACAATGTGCTTTGTTTAACCAGCTTTTATCTCGTAATCTTCAAGTTTTGTGTGTCCTGCTCACATTAACAATGAACCGGACCTCCTTCAAACTACACTCGGGCCCCTACAGAGCAGTCTGGCCCCAAGACTCGGTCCTCCAGGATGCTCCACAGAGGAGTGTGGGAGCGTCTCCATGCCCAAACTGGTAAACTGCTTTATGGCCCCAATTATTATTATGTTTACCATCATGCACAGCCGTACAGTACTCACACCAACAAAAACACAAACACCACATCACGCATGCACAGACCACAAGCCATCACTCATCTTTCTCCTCAACTTTTATTTTCAAATAATTTTCATCGCCGGTGATTAAATTCTGTATCTCCCTTCCCACACTCGAGTGCACTGTTGTTAAGTGTGCGTTTCTCTGACTTCTTAACTGTGGTATGACACCAAAGCCTCCCTTTCTGAGATTTACAAAGGTCCAGTGCATCTCGCCTCATCTCATCTTATCACGGAGCAGTCAGAGCAAGGTCAGCCGGGAGAAGGTCTGGCATGCGGTTGAGGCAGGGAACAAGAGTCATTTGTCTTTCCAAGGTCATTTCTTTTATAACCTGAAGACTTGAACTTCTTACTGCAAGTCTCGTTTTCCCCCCAAAAGGAGACCATTATATTCAAGGTACAGAGTATCTCAGGAAAGCAGGCCTTTTGACCCACTACCAAGGCGTCTGAGCCTCATATGGTAGTGACTATGAGCTTATTACATTATAAGGATCATTCAAATCTGCTGCATTTGAATACATGTACCTGCTGTGTGTCTCAGCTTGCTAAATTGAGACACAACCTGCCCAATTGAAAGAGCTCCGTTTTTTATGGGTAATTTTTACAATGAACTAGCCAAGATATTTCACTATTCATGCAAATTGCTGTTTTAATGTGAAGAGGGGGAAGTTTTGTTCCAATTCACACTTCTCAGGTGAATGGGTTTCGCTCCAGTTCATACCGCCATGCTTTTACTAAACAATCAATGGCCTGTGGCGTCCGGGTGGCGTAGTGGTCTATTCTGTTGCCTACCAACATGGGGATCACTGGTTCGAATCCCCGTGTTACCTCCAGCTTGGTCAGGCGTCACTACAGCCGTGTCTGTGGGTGGGAAACTGGATGTGGGTATGTGTCCCGGTCGTTGCACTAGCGCTTCCTCTGGTCGGTTGAGGTGCCTGTTCAGGGAGAGGGAGGAGGGGGGACTGGGTAGGGGAAATAGCGTGATCCTCCCACGCACTATGTCCCCCTGGTGAAACTCCTCACTGTCAGGTGAAAAGAAGCGGCTGGCGACTCCACATGTATTGGAGGAAACGTGGTAGTCTGCAGGCCTCCCCGAATCGGCTGAGGGGGTGGAGCAGCGACCGGGACGGCTAGGAAAATAGGGTAATTGGCCAAGTACAATTTACAAGTGGGGAGAGAAAAAAAAGGGGGGGGGGGGCTCATCAATGGCCTTCTTGTTGTTCTGTAATATTGTCTGTTTTGATGGCTTTGTGGCTGATTCGATGTCATGTTGCTCACTGTGTGACATGCTCCTGTGTGACATGCCAGTAAGCTGTTCCCAGTATATGTGATTAACCTATAGGCCCACCCAACCATTTGTAAGCCCACCGGGTTGCACCAGGAAGTGACGTGCTGACCAGCCAGAACATTTTTGAAATTTTTTTTGTTCTTTTTAGCCAGAACATTCTAGAACTGTCAAAGAGGGTTGAATCAGTTCAACTGGATACAACGTTAATTGACAATAAACGTTGTATCCAGGTGAACCGATTCAACCTTCTTTGATTTTCTCAGCTGGATTATTGCGCACGCACCAAGCCACTCTAGAACTGTGGAGGAGATGTTCTCTGGTTACTCACGGCTGAGTGTGCTCGCTATTCAGAACACGGAGCTACAGTGGGCGACTACGCACAAGGTCCGAAACATCAAAGACCCCCCCCCCCCCATTAAAATCTTGTACAAGCCTCCGGGAAATGCCCACCTCCAACACGAGGAGGATTTACGTCTGCATGACGCCAAAATGACCTTGTCGAATCAAATCACGGTTAAGATTACAAACTGGTGATTCGGTCGATACTGCCCTCCCTTTCCAGAACCAGCCAGGGAGTTTGCCTTGGCCTCGAGCTCAGAAACGTCTCACCTCTCCATTGTGTGTAATACCGCGCAACTCCTACTCAAGCCACTCACGTGGAACTCATTAGCAAAATACTCTCCACCCGTACCCACGGACACACATGCATGCAACATGAACGTCTCTGAATTAATGATCAGATGACTGAATACCAGAGATATCTGTAGGAAGTCATTAACTGAACACACAAATATGGGGGAAAAGTATGCTCACCTTGTCAGTGGCGCCCCCAAGGGGTGGCCAGGGGTGGCCACGGCCACCCTGATACTATCCCTGCCCCCCCCGCTGCCCCCCCCCCCGCCACGAGTAGCATATGCAGAATATGCTTCTGATTATGCATAATAAGCTTCTATCTGATATCTTACATTAGGTGCGGTTCATTTAAATCAATAATGTATATTTTTCTTAACTCTCATATTGACAGTTTTCAACTAGCCTATACAGTATACTGCAACAGCAGCATAGAATTCCCCAAATTCAGTCATGGCTTTTGGTTTTGGTGTGCCACCCCAAGATTTTCAGTGGCCCCATTTGGCCCCCCCTATGAGAAATGTTCTGGGGGCGCCACTGCACCCCTATACAGCTGGTCGTCTTTCACTGACTTTGGAAGGTGAGGATGCCTGCAACCGCCATGACATTTCGGTACGTCCCATTATACACCTACTTCTCTATAAGCAGCGGCGCCCCCAGAAATTGGGAGTGACGCTGGCCGCAGTGATGTCACAGTATATACACGAAGCGCTACCCAGTGACCAAATGTGGTACTACAACCAAAATCCTGTCCCGAAACACAGTATATTTCCGACTGTTACAACCACCAGATGCCCCCCCCCCCCCGATACATGTGAAGTCGCCAGCCGCTTCTTTTCACCTGACAGTGAGGAGTTTCACCAGGGGGACGTAGCACGTGGGAGGATCACGCTATTGCTCCAGTTCCCTCTCCTCGAACAGGCGCCCCGACTGACCAGAGGAGGCGCTACTGCAGCGACCAGGACACATACCCACATCCGGCTTCCCACCCGCAGACACGGCCAACTGTGTCCCGACCAAGCTGGAGGTAACACGGGGATTCGAACCAGTGATCATTTCGTTACATATGTGTAGTTTGACTTTTACCACTTCGGTGCCAAACGGATGGAGAAGCTCAGCTTGTGCAACACTGAGACGATCCCAACGAGGTGGACCTGGCCTGTCTGCTACACCTGACGTGTTAAAACAAACGTCAGGCACTACACGCCAATGCCACTCAGCCTAAATCTGGTTAAATGTAGGATGGAAACAGCAACTATTTCAAGGTTGTTTTGGATCAGAATTTGGGACAAAAATATTTATTTATTTATTTTACCAGCTGCATCTTGCTGTCTGTTCTATTGCGGGCCCATGACACTCGGAGCACTTGTAAAAGGTTTCGGATTTACAGTGCGAAACCACAGGAGATGGTAATCTCCTTCATCGTGCACACGCACACGCAGCGGCAACCTCTTCCTCCCTACTTCTTTAACAAAGTCCCCCCCCTCCCCTCTCTCTATGTGTCATGCACACACAACCTCTTTTACAATGCCTCTACCAGGCATATGGCAACGCACGCAGGGATGAACAAGACTCTTCTAACCTATCAATATGTGTATGACACTGTAACTTTCCTCATTAAAATGATTCACATTAGATGAGTCCGAGAGGACTTGGAAGCCGGGGAAAGATCTGGAGTGGTGGATTATCAGCTCCCATCTAAACGAATGAGCTCAACCATCCATTTGGGCTCATTAATTCCGGGACAGATACAGTAAACATGGCTTTTATTGCACCACAGAGCTGTAACCGGAGAGGAATGTTTGCTCACTTTTAATATATGCTCTCTTTAAAATCCTGAAGGCTTTATGGAGGGAAATAGGCAGAGCTGAATATTCATGCAGGGAAATCAAACTTTTGTGCCGGGAAGATCTAATAACCTTCGTTTGACTCTGGCTTTGAAGACCGATCTCTCCATCGCTGTAAAAAGCGTGGATTTTCACGTCTTCTCTTCTTTTTTTTTTGAACAAACTGTTACATCCTAAAGAAGTTTTTTTCCTTCTGTTAGACAAACAGGAAAGTTGGACCACTGTCAGTCTGTCTGCCTTTTCATCTGCTTGGCCGTCTTCCATCAATCAGCATCTCCGTCTACCCGTACATCCCTTCGTTCTCTCTGCCCGTCCATGTGCACAACTGTGAATGGCCATCAACCATGCTTCTCTCTCTCTCTCTTTCTCTCTTTCTGAGTCTCTCTTTCTGAGTTTTTCTTTCTTGCTCTCTCTCTCTGAGTCTCTTTCTATCTCTCTCTCATTCCCTCTCTCTGAGTCTCTCTTTCTGAGTTTTTCTTTCTTGCTCTCTCTCTCTGAGTCTCTTTCTGTCTCTCTCTCGTTCTCTCTCTCTGAGTCTCTCTTTCTGAGTCTCTCTTTCTGAGTTTTTCTTTCTTGCTCTCTCTCTCTGAGTCTCTTTCTGTCTCTCTCTCGTTCTCTCTCTCTGAGTCTCTCTTTCTGAGTCTCTCTTTCTGAGTTTTTCTTTCTTGCTCTCTCTCTCTGAGTCTCTTTCTGTCTCTCTCTCGTTCTCTCTTTCTGAGTCTCTCTTTCTGAGTTTTTCTTTCTTGCTCTCTCCCTCTGAGTCTCTTTCTGTCTCTCTCTCATTCTCTCTCTCTGAGTCTCTCTTTCTGAGTCTCTCTTTCTGAGTTTTTCTTTCTTGCTCTCTCTCTCTGAGTCTCTTTCTGTCTCTCTCTCGTTCTCTCTCTCTGAGTCTCTCTTTCTGAGTCTCTCTTTCTGAGTTTTTCTTTCTTGCTCTCTCTCTCTGAGTCTCTTTCTGTCTCTCTCTGAGTCTCTCTTTCTGAGTCTCTCTTTCTGAGTTTTTCTTTCTTGCTCTCTCCCTCTGAGTCTCTTTCTGTCTCTCTCTCATTCTCTCTCTCTGAGTCTCTCTTTCTGAGTTTTTCTTTCTTGCTCTCTCTCTCTGAGTCTCTTTCTGTCTCTCTCTCTGAGTCTCTCTTTCTGAGTCTCTCTTTCTGAGTTTTTCTTTCTTGCTCTCTCCCTCTGAGTCTCTTTCTGTCTCTCTCTCATTCTCTCTCTCTGAGTCTCTCTTTCTGAGTCTCTCTTTCTGAGTTTTTCTTTCTTGCTCTCTCTCTCTGAGTCTCTTTCTGTCTCTCTCTCGTTCTCTCTCTCTGAGTCTCTCTTTCTGAGTCTCTCTTTCTGAGTTTTTCTTTCTTGCTCTCTCCCTCTGAGTCTCTTTCTGTCTCTCTCTCATTCTCTCTCTCTGAGTCTCTCTTTCTGAGTTTTTCTTTCTTGCTCTCTCTCTCTGAGTCTCTTTCTGTCTCTCTCTCTGAGTCTCTCTTTCTGAGTCTCTCTTTCTGAGTTTTTCTTTCTTGCTCTCTCTCTCTGAGTCTCTTTCTGTCTCTCTCTCTGAGTCTCTCTCTCTGAGTCTCTCTTTCTGAGTTTTTCTTTCTTGCTCTCTCTCTCTGAGTCTCTTTCTGTCTCTCTCTCGTTCTTCAATATCTGTCTGGAATCCAAACTGAGACACTAATGCACCAAACAGTCTCCTCTGTCTCCTCCACTGGAAAAAAAAAAAAAAAAAAAAAAAAAACAGACTGTATTCAGCTCTGACCATTTTCCTGTGTTGGCACTATATTGTCTCTGACAATAGAGCAGGAGGAGGGTTAATAGAGTTTTGCATTTGTAAGAGTATATTCTGAGAGGGTTTTTTTTCTCTGTCCCTCATCTGCAATTGCTCTCTTGCTGTTCTGTTGCTGCACAAAAGGGGCCTTTCAACATCCAGATGTGATGGAAAATTGAAATCCCGAATGAAATCAAGGAATTGTCCTGTGACACAAAGAGGGAGGCCGTCCAATCAGGGAGAGCCCCGGTCTGTCTGCCCCGGGACGGGAGTGAGACAACACCGGCGTGATGAGCCTCAAGACGGCAATGCTCGATACTGGGCCCACAAATGATGAGCCCGTCCTCTCATCCATCAAAACACTCGGTAGTATAATAAATAACTTCAGCACACAGCGGCACAGTTCATTCTGGTGTTATGAAATCGCTTTTCATTGAAAGTGTTTGTGTATGTGTGTGTATATATGTGTGTGTGTGGGGGGGGGGCTAGCACGACATGACAGTTAAAGTCAACTCCTGCCTATCCAAAACATTCTGTAACATGGTTGACCGTGGCCCTCTGATGATCACACACAGAGAGTTACATGAATGTTACCATTGGTGAGATGTCAGAGGGCTGAATCAATGCATCAGGATACGTTGACTGACAACAAACGTTATATCCAGGTGAACTGATTCAACCCTCTTTGATTTTCTTGCCTGGATTATTGAGCATGCACCAAGACATTGGTGTGGTGTTTTCAGTCTATCAAAACACCCAGAATAACTCAAAGATTGAAGCAATTTTCATTCTGAACGTTTGGGCTTCGTTTCTTATGCCTATTTCAACAACAAAACCAAAACTAAAACTATCTGATTTTCCTCTGGCAAAGCACTGGATGCCAGGCACACACACACACACACACACACACACACACACACACACACACAGACACACACACGTCTCCCCGCCCCCTGTGATGGTCTGGTGGCCTGTCCAGGGTGTCTCCCCACCTGCCACCCAATGACTGCTGGGATAGGCTCCAGCATCCCCGTGACCCTGAGAGCAGGATAAGAAGTTTGGATAATGGATGGATGGATATATATATATATATACTATATATATATATATATGTGTGTGTGTGTGTGTGTGTGTGTGTGTGTGTGTGTGTATAGCGGGTTTTTTTCAATATAGCAGTTTTTTTTCATGCTAAATATATATATATATATATATAGGTTTTTTCAAGCTATATATATATATATATATATATCAATATAGATGTAGGAAAAAAACTTAATACATAGCAGTACAAGCTTGTTTCGTGTGTCGCACACTCATCAGCTGCTAATGTGATTCATTTCCCCGCGTCACGCCCCTAATTCCGGTGGACAGCAACCAATCAGAGGACAAAACATTTGAACTATATATATATATATATATATATATATATATATATATATAAGGGGATGTTTCTATAAAGACAACAGGTGAAGCAGTGCTTCACCAAAAAACAAACAAAAAACACAACACACATATCATATAAAACATCTTTTTTAGATGCCAACATTGCATTAGAATGACTATTTCCCCTGGGAATCAAACAAAAAAAAAGTGTCACTGTTAAAAAAAGTGTCGTGGGTATTGTGCAACACAGCGCCCTCTTCAGGTGACACAGGGGAGTGTTCTGTTTCACTAACCCAAATGTAAGTGAATGTAAGTTGAAAAAGTACCTTACGTGTTGTTGATTGGACGGTTGTGGTTTATGACGCGTTTTAATGCCCACCCAGTAGAACAGTGCTTCACCCAGTCTTTCCTCGACCTGAAAATGATTGACACTCCTCTAACCAATCAGAGAACACCAGTTCAGCCTTTCCGATCCTTGACTTGTTCTCCAATCTTCGTCATACCTCTTGGTATTCGAAGTGCGGTGACAGATAAGATAAGATAAGATAAGGAAAAGAGATTAGCCCAAGATAAGTTAGTGATTACTACAGTTGTTTCTGGTGGTTCTTGTATATATATTGTAAATATTATAATAATTAATTAATCTGTTCAGATCTTTACTGTTCCACTTTATTGTTCATCTTTATATTTGCATTTTTGATCTTGCCCTCGTGCAGCAGCCCTGTACTGCAGGCTGACCTTAGTTCTAACTAGCTTAGCTAGCTAGCTGCTAGTTTAGCTAGCTCCTGTCCTGTCTCTCACCATTTTTGCAAAGAAGAATTATGATAGACGCAGACATCGTGGACTGATCCTACAGGCAGTGTTGTCAGATTTGAATAGCCCAACCAGAGCCCTGAACCCGCCCAAAAATAGCCCCCCCCCCTTTTTTTGGCCGTTTAGTAGAAGGTTTCTCTGTCCATCCAGTGTATGTATATGTAATAATAATTATGTTTACCAGAGCCATTTTTACCCCGCCAATCAAATAAAAAGTAGCCAAAATCTGGCACCACTGCCTACGGGAATCTTTTCACACTTGCTCCTATGAGGAAAAGCTAGGAGTGAAGGCACAGGAGAGACCAAAGCCTGCCATCAAGCTGGTGCAGAGAGTGGGCTCAGTAAGTCGGGGTTTGAAGTGTTCTAGGTATGACAAGGTGGCGTGGCTAATGGGGAGTGTGCTAACACCCCGCTGGCATTGCTGGCCTTGCTGGTATTGCTGGTATTGCTGGCCTTGCTGGTATTGCTGGCCTTGCTGGTATTGCTGGCCTTGCTGGCCTTGCGTGATGTTTAAGTGCGCTGCTGCAGGAGATGGGTGTTCTTCAAAGCTTGCAAGAGATGGATCTGAGGGTCTACAAAATCCTGACAGATCTGTTAAGCTTCACGAAAAAAACCAAAGCAGCATGTCAGTGCAGCCGTGCATTCAAGTCTGTTGGCAAATGCGAGGGTTGATACTTGCAAAGCCTAACGACACGGTCCAGAAAAACCGTGGCTTTCTGTAGGGGTTGACTGATTCGGTGTCATTTTTGGGTTGTCAGGGGCAGCATTTAGGGGACACGATGAGAGTGACAAGTCTGATAATAAAGGAAACTACAGAGACGGTAGAAGTGTTTTCTATGATGATGTTCTGGCTGCTCACTTGAAATCATCCACTGTTTTCTGGGACGTCTAAGACCATACAAAATTATCTGATTGGAGCCATTGCTGCTGCCATACAGGAGATTAACAAGTCAGATTGCCGCTGCACCTTTTTTTTTTTTAGTTGCCTCACCAAAAATGTTGGTCAGCGGCCGCCACTGATACTATATATATATATATATACTAGAAGAACCCCGCTACAATGTAGCGGTTTGGTTATCCACCCGTCTAAATCTCCCTCCTCTTCATCCTGCCAGCTAACCCCTTCCCCCTGCCCCTAAACCCCCCCCACTCCAACTCCCTCCCCCCAAATGCTCAGAATAATCTGAAATGCCGAGAAAAGTGGTTTTTAGCCATTTTTAGAAAATGCATATTTTTGCAAAATTATTTAAATGTTCTGCTATTTCTCTGGTCCTCTCTGGAACAATACCTACCACTTCCAAAAAAAATGAGGATCATACGTGCATTTTTGCAAAAATGCACATATTTTGCATAATGCCAAAACATTTCTGTCCCAGAAAAACATTTTTATATAGGTGAAAAAAATCAAAGATGCTCAGAATCATCTGAAATGCCGAGAAAAGTGGTTTTTAGCCATTTTTACACAAATGCATATTTTGTATATTTATGCATAATTACGCATAATTTAAATTTTCTGGGATTTTTCCCTTACTCTCTGAGACAATACCTACCACCTCCAAAAAGAATTAGGATCATAAATGCTTTAGTTTTCGGTCCCGCTATCTACACTAGCTAACACACACACACACACACACACACACACACACACACACACACACACACACACACACACACACACACACACATTACGAAAATATATGAGTAGAGAGAGAGAGAGAGAGAGAGAGAGAGAGAGAGAGAGAGAGAGAGAGAGAGAGAGAGAGAGAGAGAGAGAGAGCGAGAGAGAGAGAGAGAGCGAGAGCGAGAGCGAGAGCGAGAGCGAGAGCGAGAGCGAGAGCGAGAGCGAGAGCATTTTTTTTGTCCGGAAACCATCAATGGTGTTGGTGATGAGCGGAATACACACACAAACACACACACACAGATATCACATGATGACTGGTTATGGCATGAAACAGGCTTGTACTGTCTACTAAGAATTTATTTGAATCACTGGATTATATATAAGATAGATGTACGAAGAAAAAAAACTGTTAATGCATTTCAGTACAAGCTTGTTTCGTTCGTAGCGCACTCATCAGCTGCCAATGTGATTAAACAACAAAGCAAAACAATAAATATTACGGTGCCCCGCGTCACGCCCCTAACCATGGTGGACAGCAACCAATGAGAGGATAGAAAACATCTGCACTATCACAACCAATGGGCCAGGCAGTTACGATGCACAGCAACCAATGGTGGGATAGAAAACATTACAACCAATTCTGCTCCTCATTTGTTGAGCACTTGTATCGACACCATTGATGGTTTCTGGATTTTATACACACACACACACACACACACACACACACACATATATATATATATATATATATATATATATATATATATATATATATATATATATATAAAACTTTGTCAAAAGAAACACTCAATGGTAGGGAAAGTGCTCAACAAATAAGGAGCAAAATAATCCAATGAGTCCAGCAAATTCTTTATGAGACAGTACGAAACAGGCTGATGAACAGCTGATGATTGCTTATGGCATGAAACAGGCTTGCACCTTCTCAAAGAATTTACTTGACTCACTGGATTTTATATATATATAATATATATATAATATATATATATATTATATATATATATACACTACCGTTCAAAAGTTTGGGATCACCCAAACAATTTCGTGTTTTCCATGAAAAGTCACACTTATTCACCACCATATGTTGTGAAATGAATAGAAAATAGAGTCAAGACATTGACAAGGTTAGAAATAATGATTTGTATTTGAAATAAGATTGTTTTTACATCAAACTTTGCTTTCGTCAAAGAATCCTCCATTTGCAGCAATTACAGCATTGCAGACCTTTGGCATTCTAGCTGTTAATTTGTTGAGGTAATCTGGAGAAATTGCACCCCACGCTTCCAGAAGCAGCTCCCACAAGTTGGATTGGTTGGATGGGCACTTCTTTGAGCAGATTGAGTTTCTGGAGCATCACATTTGTGGGGTCAATTAAACGCTCAAAATGGCCAGAAAAAGAGAACTTTCATCTGAAACTCGACAGTCTATTCTTGTTCTTAGAAATGAAGGCTATTCCATGCGAGAAATTGCTAAGAAATTGAAGATTTCCTACACCGGTGTGTACTACTCCCTTCAGAGGACAGCACAAACAGGCTCTAACAGGTACTATTTAATGAAGATGCCAGTTGGGGACCTGTGAGGCGTCTGTTTCTCAAACTAGAGACTCTAATGTACTTATCTTCTTGCTCAGTTGTGCAACGCGGCCTCCCACTTCTTTTTCTACTCTGGTTAGAGCCTGTTTGTGCTGTCCTCCGAAGGGAGTAGTACACACCGGTGTAGGAAATCTTCAATTTCTTAGCAATTTCTCGCATGGAATAGCCTTCATTTCTAAGAACAAGAATAGACTGTCGAGTTTCAGATGAAAGTTCTCTTTTTCTGGCCATTTTGAGCGTTTAATTGACCCCACAAATGTGATGCTCCAGAAACTCAATCTGCTCAAAGAAGTGCCCATCCAACCAATCCAACTTGTGGGAGCTGCTTCTGGAAGCGTGGGGTGCAATTTCTCCAGATTACCTCAACAAATTAACAGCTAGAATGCCAAAGGTCTGCAATGCTGTAATTGCTGCAAATGGAGGATTCTTTGACGAAAGCAAAGTTTGATGTAAAAAAAATCTTATTTCAAATACAAATCATTATTTCTAACCTTGTCAATGTCTTGACTCTATTTTCTATTCATTTCACAACATATGGTGGTGAATAAGTGTGACTTTTCATGGAAAACACAAAATTGTTTGGGTGATCCCAAACTTTTGAACGGTAGTGTATATATTATATATATTATATATATATATATTAATATTCCGCTCCTCATTTGTTGAGCACTTTTATCTACACCATTGATGGGTTCCGGGGGAAAAAATGCTATCTATCCACCTCTCTCTCTCTCTCTCTCTCTCTCTCTCTCTCTCTCTCTCTCTCTCTCTCTCTCTCTCTCTCTCTCTCTCTCTCTCTCTCTCTCTCTCTCTCTATATATATATATATATATATATATATATATATATATACGTATATATATATATACATACGTATGTAGTGGTTATAGGGATGCATAATCCCCCTAACTGAGCTAGTAGGAACGTTGGTTTACAGCTGCTGTTTCCTCGGTTCGGGTTTACAGTGACACACTTCCGCTGCGCGCGTTTTTGTGTTGTTTTGGTGAAGGAATAAATGGTGCACGTTGTGTAGCCGAAAGAGAAAGTTGTCACGACTCCTGCTTGAGCTCCTCTACACGTATATATATATATATATATATATATATATATATATATATATATATATATATATATATATATATATATATATATATATATATATATATATATACACACGTAGTATATCCATTATCCAAACCACTTATCCTGCTCTCAGGGTCGCGGGAATGCCGGGGAGACACCCTGGACAGGCCGCCAGTCCATCACAGGGCCCATTCTCACACACACACACACACACACACACACACACACACACACACACACACACACACACACACACACACACACACACACAGACAATTTAGCATGGCCGAGTCACCTGACCTACATGTCTTTGGACTGTGGGAGGAAACCCATGGCGACACGGGAAGAACCCCAAGGTTGGACTACCCCAAGGCTCGAACCCAGGACCTTCTTGCTGTGAGGTGACTGCGCTAACCATTGTGCCGCCCCCATATCTATATATGTGTGTGTGTGTGTGTGTGTGTGTGTGTGTGTGTGTGTGTGTGTGTGTGTGTGTGTGTGTGTGTGTGTGTGTGCAATAGAAAAAAATGCAATTTTAACATGTATCCTCATGACAAGTGTGTGACGCATAATGATTCTTAACCTAAAGTGAAAATATCTAGAAAATTAAACGCTTTAACCAAAGTGAATGACTACTTATCGATCCATTTTCTGCACACGCTGTGACAGACTTCCAAGATGTTGCTGTAGGTTCACTTAACAACGAACAAATTTACAAGGGACAGTTATGATCAGCCAGGCTGATCTAAGACCTAAATGCTAAATGCTAAGTGTGTGTGTGTGTGTGTGTGTGTGTGTGTGTGTGTGTGTGTGTGTGTGTGTGTGTGTGTGTGTGTGTGTGTGTGTGTGTGTGTGTGATGCCATAGCAGTCCAGATGAACAACTCGTTTACCAGCAGACAGTCCTGTGTGCATGTGTGAATAAAGAGACATAGCGAGACAACGCCCGCATGTGCACGTGGATGCACCCGGTCAGCACGGGGCGGATCACCTTCCGCTTCCCGGCCAGACAGAACACGCGGCCCTTCTCGTGCCTCTTCACACAGCTCTGCCCACGGACCCGGGTGTTCTGGGAAGCGATGAGTGGGAAGCGGGAAGAGTGACGGAAAGGCCCAACAGCGCCATCTACCGAGAGCTATAACACCGGGAGGATGCGTGCCTTGCCAATTACTAACCAATTATACTCTTCAATCTACCTAAATTATATATTTTTTCCTGCTCAGGGGAATGTTTAAGGTGATCTTTTTTTTTAAACAACATTTCCATCAGTTGAAAAAAGCCACGCCTACTGACTGAGTGACAAACTGACTGACAGCTGAAAACTGAATTAATTTTTATGAGCTACATTTGGATGGATAGAATGTAGCTTAAGCCCTTAGTTAATAAACTGGATATTGTGGACACCTTGGATGTCCCCAGAATGGATTTGTACCACGCCGTGCCCCCTGAGCTTTGGAGAGCCCGCCACATACTTCCCCCCCCCCCTCTGTCTGGCAGCCGGAGCTGCAGCCGGAGCTGCATGTTTGATGCTGACCTTTCCTTCTGCTCCACGTTTATCAGCGCCACGATGCTGCCCGTGCTCGGCTGAATGCCTCGCGGGCAGCACTTTTGAGAATCTGCTTTCAGAGTTTCCCAGAATCTCAGAAACAGACTCCTGATGGCTTCCATAAATGTGAACCAGGCTCCTGGTCTGAATCACGCACAAAGAGAGAGCCGTGATGGAGGTAATGCTGCCCATATGAGTCTGTCTGAAGACCACAACTTCCGCACAACAGATTTACAAGTTGCTGCTTTCCCAGGTCATTGTGACAATTAAGGCGGAATAAGACGAGGCATAACCTATTATCAAAGCTGCTTGATATTGCAAAAAAAATAAATATATAAAGAAAACAATTCACACCTGTGTGTAGTGTCTGCTGAAATGTTGCATCTCATTGTAAAATAAAACGTGTCGATCACCCTCGTTAATTTCACAAGATATATGAAAGAACAAGCGCCTGCTTTTAGGAGAAATGTTACCGTGTAATTATTCAAGCGACTCATCAATTTCAGCAGGATTTATCATATTTGATTTTTCCACCCTTTTTAATAACGCTGATGGTTAATTAAACCTTTTAATTTAAGCCTTCAGATTTGAGGAGAAAAACTCATAACGTTGTCATCCATGTTGGGTTGCTATGACTACAAGTGCTGCCCTAAATCAGAGGTAGAAAATTAAGGTGGGGATGATGGGGGTGTGGGGCAAGTTTTGTGTGTGTGTGTGTGTGTGTGTACCTGTGTGTGTGTGTACCTGTGTGTGTGTGTGTGTACATACACACAGGGTGTTGTGATGCGTCTAGTGCAGCAGTGTGTAGTTGGAGGGAAGGTGCATGTGTTCTTCCAACCCGCTTGTGTCCCTCCTGCCCTTAGCTTGCTGCCGCTGGCTAGCCTTTGTGGCGAATAGGGAAGCATCCTAGCGTGTAAGCCTTCCCTTGCCAGTACATAGCCTCTCCTTCACCAAGACTCCTGCCAGGCCTCCCCGTGGCCACACGTGGTAACTGGGGTCTTGCGGCCCCAGGCTAACTTGGCAGGGGATCTCGGAGCAGCAGTGGGCCCCAGAGATATGGTGTGCAGGCCCTGGCACCTATCAACCACTGCCCCGCTGCCTTGTGGGTGAGTCTGGAAGACATAAGGCTAAGGGAGCTCACCCCAACAGAAAAGCAAGCTGTGGCGGCACGCTTCAAGGCGGTTTCCGAAAAACTGGATTTCCGGCAGCCCCCTGCAGTTGTGTGGAGGTGCCGGTCGTCTAGGGATCCCCCTTGCCATCGGAACCATCTCCTCTACAATCAAGTCATGTGGCGTTGGGAGAAGCGCACCCCCCATGCCACTTTAAAAACCATCTCTGCGCAGGTATCTTCTGCTATCTGAGTCCTCAAAGGACCCACAAATAGAAGAAGATGGTCATCATCGGGCACGATGGACAACCAGCAAGCAAGCAAGTGTACCTGTGAGCTGACTTGAATGGAAGCATGTGTAGAAACGTCAGTGTGTGTTACACAGTGTACCTGTGCATGTGGGTGTGTCTATGTAGCAGAAACACCCTTCCCAAAGTAAAAGTGTCCCATCAGAGAGGAAGCCCCCCCCCCAAAAAAACAGTTTTGTATATGGACATCAAAGCTTCATTACTGTTTTTGGGGGGAGTTTCCCGCCTTCCCCCCCAATTGTACTTGGCCATTTACCCCACTCTGCTGAACCGCCCCGGTCACTGCACCACCTCCTCTGCCGATCCGGGGAGGGCTGCAGACTACCACGTGCCTCGTCCGATACACGTGGAGTCCCCAGCCGCTTCTTTTCACCTGACAGTGAAGAGTTTCGCCAGGGGGACATAGCACGTGGGAGCATCACACTATTCCCCCCGTCGTCCATGTTTGGCTGCTGTAGTGACGGAGCGGAGCCCCACCACTATGTGCCGTGTCCTACATGTCAGCGTAGCGGATTCGAGGGGGCCACGCCACCACAGGAACTGCCGCGGCCGGGAAGCGAACCCGTATCGAACCCGTATCGCAGGAGACATCGCTAACCGCTCGGCTAAAGGGTCAGACCCGCCCGCCGGCGACCAGTGTGTCTACTTATCCATTCGCGTTACACCAGTAACCATTGAAACGATCAAAACCTGTCGTCTCCGATAACCCAGCGGTAGAGAGTGAAATATCTAACTATACTTTACGCGAGGATCTAAATCTCACCATCAAATTATATGTAGCACTGTGGGACAGAGATGCCCCTTACAGGCAGCTTGTCTACTGGTCCTGCCCAATGGCTCAATGATGCTTTGACACGTGTTGCTGTACGGGGGACTGAACCTAGGCCTGCACGAACCAGTAGATCATCAGGTCGCCTCCGTTTTGCCGGCAGTGGTCTTACGTTCATCAAGAGCATCGATATTACCCATAGTGAGTATCACCGTTGTTAAAGTGTGTTGTTTCCTTCTACTAATGAGACGTTACAACTCGTTTCAACCCCACGGGGCTATAAACTTTAATAATAACTTCGGCACGTAAGGTTATGCATCATGCTCGGTCCGTTATTCCAGGTGCAACAACCTAAACGACCCCTGTGTAAACAAGGAACTAAACAATGGTTCCTAACAATAGTTCCTATTGTTACAACCGTCACACCTGGTATTGTTTATTTCTTGGGAGTAAGAGGGGCATTTTTTTAAAATGAGGGACATCTCATTCTAAAATGTATCTCCTCCATTATTCTCCAGTCAACACTACTCACCAAAACAAGGTAACTGTTATTATGCTCTGAAGCCAACGATGCTGCAAGGAGTTCTGTTTTTTTGTTGAGCTCCTTCTATCAAAGGTCACTCGGGGCTGGCAGCAGTAGGTCCAGTATGTGCTGTCCCAGGTGGGAAGTTCACACCCTGGATCCATTTCTAGTCAACTACAGCACCAACAACGGGCAAAAGTACGGATTTTATCTCATTTTTCACCCGTGACGTACCTCGCGCTCCGGTGTTTTGCACTAACGTAGTTGCACCACTAGAGGACGGTGTCTCCCTGTAGATGTGACCTGCTGTGGTCTCCCTTGACCCAAAGAACCTGAGAAGGTACAAGAGAAGGCACCCTACTATGAGATATACGCTCTTAACAGAGGCGTGATGAGTATAAACAGGAAGCACTACGTTAAATGCAGCGCCGGTGATGTAGATATTCATATCACGTCTTCCCTCTTTCACTTTACGGACGTTCTGTGGTTCTACATGTGCTGGTTAGGGGTTTCATTTGTCACACAGTGACGCAATCACATCGGAGTCCCAGTCCTCCTTTTACAACCGGGAACTGGGCCACTGCAAGATTTACTGGGTATCTTATTGTAGTTTGACACCGCACCCGAAACAGCAGGGGGCCTTCGGGGACCCTCAGACTCGGGCCAGTTGGAATGTTAGTGTCGTTCCCGCTGTACTGACCATAAATCAGATATAAATGGATTTACACCACAACTCTTCCATTATTCCACTGAAGAAGAAAAAAACCCACCGGCTGATTCCTGTAGCCCCCTCGTTTGTCAGTTAAGAAATGTTTGCAGGCTCTAAACTGTGGAGCCTTATTACCCATCAGAAGGCAGTTGCATACTACATGTTGCTATATGCATGCCCCACCGATAGTAGTGATGCAATACAACTGGCACCAAAGCTTGGATTCATGTAGCCCAAACCAGCCACCCAGTAGTGGTACTGTTAAGTGGCTACACGTGGTGTGAATGCCAAGTAAGGGATGGTCACGCCTGGCCAGATGGCTGTGCAGGTGAACGCAAACTGAACAGGCCAACATGTCTGTGAATGTTCTCATTCATCCAGGTCATGGTTATCCAAAGGAGTTGAATCAAGTGCAACTGGACTTGGTATATATCCGGGAAGACGTTTCGCCTCTCATCCAAGAGGCTTCCTCAGTTCGTGCCTTTCTGACTTGGTCTAGCTTGGTCTAGTCAGAAAGGCACGAACTGAGGAAGCCTCTTGGATGAGAGGCGAAACGTCTTCACGGATATATACCAAGCCCAGTTGTACTTGATTCAACTCCTTCGGAGAACAGGCCAACTCAACATGCAAAATAACGCCGACTTCTTTTCCGGGACAAACTGATAAAAGGGAGGCATGGTATATGCAATAGGTCAAATTTTCACAATAATTCTCTCCAACATCACACCATTCATCATCCCGCGACTGAATACACATGGCAGCATCTCTGTCCCCCTCTTCCTCCTCCTCCACTTCCTCCTCCTCCTCACCCTGCTGGAACTGGAGGAGAGAGGGTTAGATTGGGATCTCTGAGCTACTTGGGATCCTTACACAAGAGCCTCAAAGGAGATCTTGTGTCAATTTGGCCTCTTTTAAAATAAATTTGCATGCAAGTGTGTGTGTGTGTGTGTGTGTGTGTGTGTGTGTGTGTGTGTGTCCGCACTTGTGCAAGAAAAAGCTTTGGGAGTGCATGAAAAACTTGCAAAATTAAACATGGATTTCTATTTTTTTTTTAGATTTTAGTTACTCTGACAAAATGATACCCAAAGGTTTAACTATCATCTAACATGCTCTTATGTCGCCCTTATTGAATATCATGAGGTTTTCGCTATTTTCTGGCCTTGGCTTCTAAAACGGTACCATTTCAGCATATATAATCTTGTGTATTTTTAAAATATTGAGAAAAGAACATCAGCCCTTTATTGTTTTTGGGTTTTGTTTCCCCCCTCAAAATGGAAACACTGTTGTGTTTTATAAGCATAGTATGTTCGTTCATTATCCACAATACTTGGCCTGGGAGGAAATCACATATTTAAGAAAACATGATGATAAAGTAAGAATAGAATAGAATAGAATCGAAATTGGCGATATAATTAAGGGACACACTTCCCTCGTCCAACGCAGTAATAGGGGCCGAGACGGCGGCGGAGAGCTCCATTAGGGTAATTGCCTTCACTGGGAGGCAGTGGCACTTTACACACACCACACAGCCTGCACAGATCCTGCACCGGTTGCACAGCATCGACCAATGTGGCGGAGCGTCCCCCTCAAGTGCACCCATCCACAATCCACGGCTCTTAAATCCAATAAGAGGCCCCCTCCTCGATCGAAACGGCTAATTGCACGGCTCATTGTGGTGTACCCAGTTATACGGTTCATGCTCACATTGTTTTCACATATCTGTGTTTTGTTGCCATGGCAGGGGAGACATGGAGGACGAGGGTTTAGGGCCTATGAGCGCTTATATTTTCAATAGGACCTTGGCACCAGTCGGGCTGAAATGTAACCACACTTCTTATTCTTACTGCTAGGAATGCCCCCCCCTCCCCTCCTTTAAACCACTTCAATTACACAGAGGAACACGCATGTGACAGTGGTAGGATTACACAACGAGGACTGTAGAGGGGGTTGGCGGGGCGGGGTGGGGGTGGAGGTAGGGGAGTGGAGTGGAGGGTTCCAATGCAGCCAAAAGCAAGGGAAAACAGTCCCTCTCCTCTGCTATGTTATTTGTTGGTGTCATGGGCTCTCTTAGCGCTGTGCAACAGCCATAATAACATATTACGGAACTACCATGCTGTGTGCCAGTGTACAACTCAACAAAAAAAAAGCAAAACATACAGATTGCATTTTCACTGTCACGTTCGCAACTATGTGCACGCTGCCTTTTTTTGGGGGGGGGGGGTTAGGAGTCGGGAAAGCACTTCATTCATCAAAATTGCAGTCAATATTTCCAGATCCACAGGCCGTAAAAAAATACAGTACTTTAAGTGGTGCAGTGTGGATTAATTAAACTACTTGCACCACAACGGTCGCTTTAAAAACTGCATTTCAAGCCACGATGGCGCCTGCACACTGTGAAAGCAGTAGTAGCGGTGGTGGTGATAGTGGCCTACTGGCACCACTAGTCGCACTTTATTTTTCCCTCCATGTGAGATTTGCTCAGAACTGACATGCCTCCAAGTGAAACATGGAGCAAAACCTCGAGAGAGGAACAACCCCGATGTTAAGCGCCGCCGCTGTGCACGTGCTGTAAGGGATAACGCAAAATGTGTGAAAAAAAGCGTCTGACCTGACATTGATGGACACGTGACTGAACACCACTTCCTGGTTTGCCAATAGATTGCGATGTGTTAAATAAAAAAAACCCGTAAATAACAACACTAAATACAGCTACGTGACGCAACGTTGTTATGCACGTCTACTTAGCCCGCTGTATGTCGCGATAATATCCGCATTTTCTAATACAATGCGGCGTACAGGGCGCGTGTGTTTTCATTTCTGGGTCGCTCGCCAGTGACGTCACCGGCGGGCGCTTTTCAGGCAGTTGCGGCGGCGTGTCCCCCGCGCGGTGCTCGCGCCGCTTAATGGACCGTCGTCCCCGCGCCGTGTTCAATGGAGTCGCTGTTGTAAGTCGTGACGGTTTCTCTTTACTCCCAACGTGGATCATCGAGACCAGACACATTGATCAGGGCGAAACTGCCTCATTGCTGGGCCTCGGAACCAAAACGTCTGTGCATGATTATGTCCTGCATTCTGCATTGAAAAACAGGAATTAGAAACACGTGTATTTTAAACTTTATAGCAATGAGGCAAGCATAAATACTGTTTTTCCTGGTGCAAGACCGTATTTCCTCTTGGAATTTAAAGGCACAGTGAAAATGAAGCCCCGGCTACACAGTGCCTACACCACACACCACAATCTCCTAAATCATGCGGGGGGAAAGCGAGTAGGTCTCCATGTTTGTTTTACAGTGATTAGCCTATTATGCGGTCTAGCACTGCCAAGCGCCACAGAGCGCTACTCGCATGCCTCCGTGACCTTTTTCTCTGCTGAGTGGGTAAGCTGCGGGCGTCATTATGGTCGCTGCCCTGCACAGCGAACTGCTAAACAGCCTAGCTCGGCTGGCTCGGCCCCCGGGACGCGGTGTGGAAACTGACTGGGATGGGGGCAGGGGTCCGGGAGTGCACGGTAGAGGTCACAGCGGGTCAATCGACGCTCACGCTGTTTTATTGGTGTCTTGTGTTCAAGTCGTAGTGCATGGGAACGGTGTGTGTCGGGGGTAGGGGGGGGGTGGGGACTACTGGTAAGATTTTGTTTATGTCTTCCGCAACAGGCACTGCCTCTGAAGTCACTGTGGACCGAAGCCATGAGAGGAGCAGTTGTTTATAGGCATCAGTGACAACCATCCACTCTGTGGTCGTTTAAGGCACACCAGTGGGAGCAGAGGGAGGGGGATTGCGACGCGTGTGTGCGCACGTGTGTGTGTGGCTGTGCCCCTGTCCGCGTGTGTGTTTATAAGAGAGAGTGTATGTGTGTTTGTGTATGGAGTGTTTTTGTGTGCATAAGCATCCTTAGCACATGTGTGAGAGTATTTACATGCGTGTGTCTGAGCATGCACATGCGTCCTTGCATGGGTATGTGTGTGTGTGTGTGTGTGTGTGTGTGTGTGTGTGTGTGTGTGTGTGTGTGTGTGTGTGTGGAGTGATAGCATTTGCGTGTCAGTAAATTGTGAAGCTAAAAAGTTGTGAGAGGCTGTTGTGCAAACTTTGGCTTCTCTTGGGCCTCGGTATGTCATCATCACTCATCAGCCCTTGTGGACGTCCCAAGAAAACCTCTGTTTTGTGTCAGATAGCTAACATAATTGAATCAATGTTTGATGAAAAAAAGAGGCAACGCAACAATTATTTTTAGTATGTAGCGTCTAAAAAAGATCAAGAGAAAGATAATTCAACCATGTCAGTGTTACTCTATGAATCTGACATCTAACTTAGCTCAGTTCTACTTTTACTATGAAGTAAAAACAGGATAACGACGAGAGATTAAGCCATACTGATCCAATATGTTGTGTATGTAAGTTATAACAATCGAAATATATTCTTTGCAGCTCCTCTCAAAAGAAGTCAATTGTGGATACTTTTTATTTGTTAGCCTAGTGTTAACAATTTTTCTCAGCTAACATTTCCATATGTACATGCACAATCCTAAACATTGGATTATGGTTTTGAACTATTTTTCCATCACCTTCCACCGAAGGAGACGGATGTGCGTAGTCCTCCACCACAGCTTGTTTTAAACATGACGCTACCAACACTGACGATACTGACTTTGAAAGCTCAATATTGAAACAGACGATCATGGTTTGATTTGAAATGTTTAGGTCAGGGCCATGTAAAATTCTCTAGCTAGCTGGACCGAAGGACCCCCCCCCCCCCATTTTCACTGGTAACAGCAAATAAAAAGATAATTTGTTGCAGGATTTTTTTACTTTTCTCCAACGTAAATGCAGCCTGAGAGACCTCCATGTTTGGGGCTTAGATGTTTTGAGGAAACCCAGCTCCCGTTTCCTGTGTTGGGCTGAACCCCTCCATCACACGAGACTCACGGCAGAGTCCTGAGGAGGGCTGGACAACAGTCAACAAGTCAGGGTGCCGTTTGAGAGATTACAAAAAAACTGTTTCCACACTTTGGAGCAAGAGTCCCATGTTTCTGCTAGTTTATCGGTTGTCATAGCCATGTCCAGAGAGGAGTCGGTGCTGAAGTCTGACCAAAAGAATTCACTTTCCACCTCTTAAAAACCTTGAACACGGCATATTAAAACATTCAGCAACAACGTTTTACTGGTAAATGACCAACACTAATATTGACTTTTTTTTATACCTTTATCCATAAATGTTCTCAATTGTCTTAACAACTGTGAGGGAGTGGCCTAGTCTCATTAATATTCACGAGTTGACCTTTGAGTGACATGTCATTCTCATCCCATGGCGTCATATATATTGCTGTTGAAAAAGCATCGATAGAAGGTTCCCTGTGGCGTTTTCATAAGACGGGTTGTGTTCATGACAACTTCAGCACCTGTGAGAGATGTGAAGGTTAGCCACCAGCTAACCTTAAGCCTTTTTTTGTAAATCTTTTCCCGCCTTTATCTCCCCAGTTGTATGCAGCCAATTACCCCACTCCTCCGAGCCGTCCCGGTCGCTGCTCCACCCCCTCTGCTGATCCGGGGAGGGCTGCAGACTACCACATGCCTCCTCCGATACACGTGGAGTCGCCAGCCGCTTCTTTTCACCTGACAGTGAGGAGTTTCGCCAGGGGGACGTAGCGCGTGGGAGGTTCACGCCATTCCCCTCCCCTCCGAACAGACGCCCCGACCGACCACAGGAGGCGCTAGTGCAGCGACCAGGACACATACACACATCCGGCTTACCACCCGCAGACACGGCCAATTGTGCCTGTAGGGGCAACTTGGGGATTTGAACCAGCGATCCCTGTGTTGGTAGGCAACGGAATAGGCCGCCACGCCACGCGGACGCCTCAACCTTAAGCCTTCAAAGCCGAAATGTAACATCTACCTAACCTGTTTGCCAGTAATATTCATAAATCAGGGCAGATGTTTCACATTGAAGTCCACTGAATAACCACCGCATCTCGTGCAGACTCTGAAGAGTACCTCGTGCATCATACAGCGATGCTTTGTCAATGGCGTCGCTTTATGACGCCATGGGATGAGAATGTGTTAGCAAGTATGAGCAAGAGTTGACGGGAAAGGAGAACGTGATGATTTGATCCGACGGGCTGCATGTAAAAGAGTGTGTCCGACGACACCACGAGTATCAGAAGAAAAGATCAGCCGAGAGAAGCTCAACCAGGGGTAGATCTTCTAAGACGTGTGCGTCACATCCTTGTGGTTATCGGATATTAAACGACGCCTCATCGGGTGATCAAGACTGAGCGCTCGCCTGGATTGCAGCATTAAAGTGGTGACCGATCATTCCAACAGTATGTATCAGAGACTCTCTGGGTTCAGTGTGGTGACTCTCAGCAGAAGCATGGCACCCTCTGAGAGTCTGTGTAGGTCTGATATCACTATAAACCTGATGTCTAGAGGCAGCGCCGGCCCACAATGAACCCTGGACCGCCACGCTCACAGATGATCAAAACACAGGCCTACCCAGCAGTGAAAGCTGACCTGTGGCAGAGAGGCACAATTTGCGCAAAATCAATTTAATTTCCTAAAAAAAAAAAAAAAAAGAAAACGACCATCCCAAAGTAGTGGCGGGCGGAAAAACGCCTATTTGACAGGCCTGGTGCCACCATGGACGACAGAGCGTCTCCACATTGTCTTGCGTCTCCTCCTCTCTCATCACCGGCCCAGTCTGGCTCCTCCGACCGGCTGCCTCAGACCTTGGCACACAGATGAAAACTTTTTTCGGGAGGTTATTTGGACATAAAATGATAACCACATGAAGGTAATGACTGCATTCAGAAGAAGAAAAAAAATTACAGCCGTCTATAAAACGGCTTTCTTGTATCAGTGAAATCAAGCCAGAATGATCGTCAGCTCTTATAAATACGAGAGGCCGGAGCTGTAAAGCTATTTGTGACAATTCATTTCAAAGGCGATCTGACACAGTAAAACGAAGCAGTTCGCAGACTGTACGGGGCGTTACATTTCAAACACATCCACTTACCCGGCGAGGGCCCGCTGTGATTAACTCTGCGGCGCACTTCTGACGGGAAAGGGGTTTACATGCGATACACATTTTAATAAATAGGCCTTTTAACATCTGTGTCAGTTTTAGGCCAATCAAAAGGAATCAAAAAATGTTCAAAATCGTGGGTTCTTAAAATTAACGCCCACCCCCCCCCCCCCGTGTTTAAGAAATCAACCAAGCATGCTCTTTATGCAAAACAAATGGCATGCTGCAGCGCCTACCGGGGGGGACGGTTTTCTGTCGTGCACACTGAAGGCACGCCCGGAACGATCTAGCCCACGACCACATGCCCGGCCTCGCTTCTCACGTCTGTGTCTTCGCGGAACGGCCCGCTACAGCCGCTTGGGACCGGAATACGACGACCTTTGACCTGGAAATGACAGCGAGGTCAGAGGTAGCAGGCGGCCCTGAGGTGAAGGAGGACAACTGTAAAAACAGTCTTATTTAAACTGTACACCCACTCCACCCTTATCCCCTATCCCCCCCCCCCCATACAGCAACTGAAAATGTAGGAAGGGGGTTGAGGATGAGACAATGAGATCCGCTTTCAGTGACATCTGTCCCCCCCCCCCACCCCCACCCGCTGCCGGGAGCCTGCACTGTCTGTCAGATGGCTGTCAAGTCATCACTCAAGTCCCCTCATCCTTCCTGTCTTTCCCCCGCCGAGAGACACAAACATACATGCACACATACACACGCACACGCACACAAAGTTCTGCTTAAATTCAATATAAACACATGGACTCATACCTTCACAGATACAGAGATGCCCCCCCTTTTTTAGATAGATGCCCCCCCCTTTTTTTCTCCCTAATTGTACCTGGCCAATTACCCCACTCTTCTGAGCTGTCCCGGTGGCTGCTCCACCCCCTCTGCCGATCCAGGGAGGGCTGCAGACTACCACATGCCTCCTCCGATACATGTGGAGTCGCCAGCCGCTTCTTTTCACCCGACAGAGAGGAGTGTCGCCAGGGGGACGTAGCGCATGGGAGGATCATGCATTTTCCCCAGTCCCCCCCGAACAGGCGCCCTGACCGACCAGAGGAGGTGTTAGTGCAGCGACCAGGACACATACCCACATCCGGCTTCCCACCAGCAGACACGGCCAATTGTGTCTGTAGGGACGCCTGACCAAGTCGGAGGTGACACGGGGATTCGAACTGGTGATCCTTGTGTTGGTAGGCAATGGAATAGACCACATGCCACCCGGACGCCCCCAGAGATGCCTTTAAACAGAATGACAGATTGTCACAGAACCATAAACACAGACGTCTCCACAAACACTACAAATATATGCACACACACCCGCGCATGCACACAAACACACACACACACACACATATATATATAGACATGTAGTCTATGTACTTGCTCATGAACACACACAGAACAACAATAGATAGGTTTGGGAGATTTACCCTCACTTGTATTCACACATCACACAGACATATGTAAACACAATGTAATCTTCATGGCCCCGTGACGTCTCTTTTAGAGTCCCCCATCACCTGTTCAGCTCCCTCAAACTCACCTCACAGCCTCCCCCCCCCACACACACACACAACAGTGGCCCTAATGGGCTGAAAGGCCACTGTGGGTCAGACATCGACTTTGCAGTATGAAAAAAAAAAACCCACACAACTAGCCCTGGCGGTGTGCTCGCTCAACCAGTTAGCCTCGGTCGCTACATGAGGAAATGTGAGTATCAATGCTACATACAGCTGAATCCACTTTTATTCACATCTTCTTATATCAGAATCAGAATCAATAAACATGAATTTTATTTTTATTTTTTTGGGAATTTTCCCCATTTCTCTCCCGGTTGTATCCGACCAATTACCCCACTCTTCCGAGCCGTCCCGGTCGCTGCTCCACCCCCTCTGCCGATCCGGAGAGGGCTGCAGACTACCACATGCCTCCTCCCATACATGTGGAGTCGCCAGCTGGTTCTTTTCACCTGACAGTGAGGAGTTTCACCAGGGGGACGTAGCGAGGGGGGGGATCGCTCTATTCCCCTCAGTCCCCCCCCCCACCCCTGAACAGGCGCCCCAACCAACCAGAGGAGGCGCTAGTGCAGCGACCAGGGCACATATCCACATCCGGCTTCCCACCCGCAGACACGGCCAATTGTGTCTGTAGGGACGCCCGACCGGACGTAACACGGGGATTCAAACCGGTGATCCCTGTGTTGGTAGGCAACGGAATAGGCCGCCACGCCACCCGGACGCCCATAAACGTAATTCTGATTCTGATATTTTCTTATACAATGCAGCCTAGAGCAAACTAGAAGGTAACTTTTCACATTCACACAGACTACACTTTTCCACACAAATTCAGACGCATTTCAGACATGGGAGACTGCTTAATGTTATGGCTGCAAATGAAATGTCATCCTTAAACACACACACACACACACACACACACACACACACACACACACACACACACACACACACACACACACACACACACACACACACACACACACACACACACATTCCCTCTAAGAACATGATGAGATGAGATGCATCCATCATCATCATCACATGGGCGGGTCAGTAATTCCTGCTCTAACCAGCACTAGTGGAGGGTGGTGTGGTGGTTCAGGAGACCTTCCTGTGGCCTAAAGATCACAAGTTCAGATTTCACACACTGTCGGAAGTTTGTCAAGTGTGAGAAAACCACATAGCTTGGTCACACTTACATGAGACATGAGGAACTCACAGATCTACGCCCACCCCCACCCTCACCGCCACCACGAACAAAGACACAATTACACATTAGGGGCTGGATAGAGAATACACACGGCCACAAATCCTCTCCGTTTCCCTCTGTGTCTGTCATTTTCTATTGTCACTTTCCAACTCCATCAGAGACGCTTCCCTCCACAGATCGTCGTATTCTGAGGAGATAATTACATGGCCTGGCAGATAAGACAGTCAAGGAATCAAAATAAACACCCTCCCTTCTCTTCCCATCATCAATCAGCTGCATGGAGCATTTGGCTGACAGCAGAACTGGGGTGACAGCGATTATGCAATGAGAGAAACAAAGCCAAAATAACAGAGGAGCGCTGTAACGGATAGGGCAGGAGAGAGAGAGAGAGAGAGAGAGAGAGAGAGAGAGAGAGAGAGAGAGAGAGAGAGAGAGAGAGAGAGAGAGAGAGAGAGAGAGAGAGAGAGAGGAAAGAGGGTGTCTGAGGAGGAAGGAGGGATGAGACATGGATAGTCGAAGAGATGAGAAGATAAGAACAAGGAGGTGACATGTGAGTAAGGAGGAGATAGGAGCCAAGGAAGAGAAAAACAACTAAGGAGATTAGATGGGTGGGTGAAAGGTGGGAGAGGGAGAGAAAGAGAGAGAGACAGAGGGAGAGAGAGAGGAGAAAGAGAAATTGGGGACAGAAAGCAAAGAGAAGGAGAAAAAGACAGAGCGGAGGATGAAATGTCGAGAGGGAGGAACAGGACAAGAGAATTGGGAGGGAGAGCAGGTGTATGCGAGACAGAGAGGGAGATAGAGGGAAGTAGAGCGGGGGTGGGTAGAGAGAGAGATAGAGGGAAGTAGAGCGGGGGTGGGTAGAGAGAGAGATAGAGGGAGGTAGAAGAAAAAAAAAAGCAGGAGTGACAGACCGGGGCGAGACAAAGATATGGGGGAAGAGGGGAGCATGTGAGGAGGAGGGGGAGAGAGAGTGAAAGGGTTAGAGAGAGAGAGAGAGACGGAGAAAGGGGGAGAACAGGGCAGGGCAGGTAGAGGCGTGGGGGGGGAGCTATTGTCACCCCACCTGTCTGTGATGGCAGGATTCGCGATGCTGGTGGTATTGTTGTCTGTCCTTTATGTGGTTTTGAATCCCCAGGATATGAGGAAGCATCAGGATATCTTTACACACTTCCTGTACGGCACAAAGCCGCCCTGCGCTGCTCTGCTGATCACAAGATAATCCCAGCGCTAGGTGTGTGTATTTAAACAGGCCCCAGAAACATGAGCCCCGCGCATCACAAAATATCAACCCTGATCATCCTTTCAGCATATCACAAATAGTATCACATCTTGTGAGCGATATTTAGATCTCTGTCTGCGCCCGTGTGCACATAATGCTTTATATAGAGCTGTACCTGTGTACTCATGTGTGCGTGTATGGATGTATATAAGCATATATATATGCAAATATCTATGGAGATAAACCTTTATGTATGGAAGTAAACTTTATGACACTCGTTTCTGCACTTTTTGGCATATTTGGTGAGCTGAGCAAGGTTAAACAAATGCCTTGGGGAAAAAAATGTCTGCCTCATTTTAGTCTTTTTAAGCAAGTGCCGACTCCTTATCTTGTTAATGTACAGGCTGAGGCAACAGATTTCCTCAAGGAGGACAAATAATCCATCTATCTCTCATATGCATGTCAATGTGTACTTATCTATATATCTAAAGCTCATACTGTACATGACTGCACACGTTTCTCATATATACGTGGCCCTAGCGGGAATGGAACCTGTGCCCCTTGCAGTGCTCCTACCCATTGTGCAACACAGGAAATTAATTCCCTATCCATGGCAATAGTAGTGCCATGCTGTAGTCATTAAGCCACAGAAGAACATATGTGTAAATCATTTGCATGTGCTCGAATCTGCCCTCAACCAAGGCCAAGGCGTTCAACATTCACTAGGTCAGTGCGGATGGCTAGTGTGGGTCCAATTAGGACCTCATACTGGAGTCACGAGCGACCAAATGCTTTGGTCCAGGATCTGAGGAGGCTATCCGTCTAGATCATCATCTGGATCATCATCTAGAGAAACGCAACAGTAGAATAAGCTTAATGTTCTGGATCAGTGGCGATACAAACAACTTCCGAGTCAAAACCGCAAAGGTTAATTTCACAGCGTTCACAGCAAAAGCTGCCCGTCTTTTGAGACGGATTTTTCTGACAATACCCAACCACCCAGCCCTCTCTCGTGTCTTCTTTCTCTCACCAGGATGACTGCCCTGCGGCCATTGTGCACTAGTGCGGCAGAGAACAACCGCGACAGAGAACATCATCTCACTGAGCCCATAGAGATCTTTCAAACCACCACAGTCTAAGTTGACTGATGCGTTTGTCGGGGCTGAATAACGACACTTGTTGTGCGCACAAAGGCAGCTGGTAGGCATTGTTGCCAAAGATGACAAGCAGAATTGTCTTACTCCACCCCGGACAATGGAGGGCCGCACTGATATGGGATTGCGTGTCGGCATTTTCTGTGGACGTCCTTTGGCTTTTTAGGTCTCTGTGAAGACGCACTCTGCCGTCACAGAAGATTCTGTTTCCCGTGGAGCCCCCGCACAACAAAGGCAGTTAAAAAGCACCTGAAATGCTCCTCTTTTCAGGAGATGTCAGCTAATGATCAATCCAAACAAAGGGGGCAGGATCCCAGTGTTGCAGCTCGCTCTGAAGTAGAGGCCTCGAGACACTTAAATGGATAATCCAACTTAAAACACAAGTCATATTAGTTACCCTTGTGATGTTCCTACGATCTCAAATGGATCCTTCTGTAATGATGATCCCCCTCTCTCTGATCTAGGCTTCTTGAACCACACACAGCTCCATCCTAAAGCTAAAACAACACGGGTCAAGACTGGTGGTGATGTCGACGAGAGGCCACACCTGCACATGCCCTGGTTGACAACAGATTGGAGACGATCTGTGGACACACCAATAGAGCGGCTTTTACAAGGATACGGCTAACTAACGATAGTGTTATGTAAAAAAAAACCCAAAAAAAAAACCACAAAACAAATCTGATTACATTTAGAAAGGCACACAGCTTAATTAAGAAATACATCCCACTTTATTGCGCGTGCTGTGCAGCTTGCACTTCGGCTGCACTATGAAGTTTCAGCAGAGGGGGAAAAAAAAAGACCCTTTGAAGTCATTTGCAAATACTCTGAAGTTTTTCATTTTGTTCAAATCTCATTACAAGTACAAGAAACGTTTGTGGGACATATTGCTTTGCTTTGTTTTGTTTAGCCCCGTTGTGTGTCTATCTCCCCGGGCAGCAGTGTGACATAATGAGAACAGAGTGCAGGCAGCCGCCACAGTGAAGTGTCCTTCAACATAGACGCCATTCTATGGATGCTGTGCAGGGGTTCCCCTCCCTCCTGCCTAATGGCAACGTGTAGGTGGACTGGCAAGAGGAAGCAGAAGCCATCCTACTGGCCCGGTAGAGCTGTGTAGCAGCTAGCACGCTGTCAGCCTACAGCCACTCACAGTTTGGATTTTGGTCAAAGCGGCATATGTGGCGGGTTTGACAAGGCAGATTGACAAGATCATACCGGATCAGTCGAGGCCCGCATTAACAATGGCCGCCATTAGTGCTGTGCCTTCAGAGGGCCTCGATGCAAACTATAAAACCCACTGTGGCGACTCCTGAAAAACAAGGAACAAGCCAAAAGAAGAAGAAGAAGGAAGAGGAGGAAGTGGTTTGTGTTTGATTTGTGAGGCTTTCTTTTAACTACAGGTCCCAGGTTCGATACCTTCCATGCACTAATCAGTGGGCTCGTGCCTCATTGAGATACTTAAACCCGTATCTGCTCCAAGCACACTGGTACCTTTCCAGCTATTGGGCGAAGAAAGAAATGCCCAGTTATTTACATACCTAATGTACCTAAGAAGTGGTAGAAAGGTACGACCACCACAGTGTAATATCTATTCAGCTCCAAACTGTGAGCCTGCTTTCCTTTTAAAACTATATTTAGTTGTTTAATCAGACTTAATTTCCAAGAGATGGACAGGTTGTTTTAATTGTTCCTCTTGAGGACATTTTTTTGACACAATCTCTACGTCAACACCCGAATTTACCTCCTGCATATCCTACAGCTATTCTTATATACATTCATACTCTCACAC